>NW_026622775.1:20333333-20636363 GCF_023065955.2 Ursus arctos
AAACCTTTAAACCCTCCTAAAGAACACAAAAATAGGCCCAAACTAATAGAAAGACCTGTCTTTCTATTAATAAGAGGAATAAGATGATTCATTGTAATAAAGATATCAATTCTCCCTAAGTTAATATTTGAATGTAATGGGATCCCAGTAAAAATGCCAGATTTTTTTATTTTTTATTTTCTTTTTGTTTTTTAAGCTAGAAAATGTGATGCCAAGCTCACGTGTAAAAATAAAAATGGAAGAAAATCTAAGAAACCCTGAAAAGTAACAGCAATAAGGAAAGAATTGCCCTCCAGAAACTGAAATATAACAAAAAGCTCTAGAATGAAAAGAGCATGGTGCTAGCGAGAAGTAGACCAGTGGAACAGAACAGAAATTAGAGAAATAGACCCAATATACATGAAAGTTACTTTGTTACTGTCACAAAGGTAGCATCTCAAATCAATAAGGAAGGGTAAAATTTTTAATAAATGCTGTCTTGTATAGTCATTTGGAAGAAGATAACATTAGATACATACTTCTCACCACACACAAGAATAAACTCCAAATAGATAAAAGATCAAATCATGTATAAAAAGAAAAGGAAAAGAAAAGAAACCATACAAGCAGTAGAAAAATAAGGGAAATTCTTTTATAATCTAAGTGTGGGGACAGTTTTCTAAAAGTGACCTGAGAGACAAACCATGAAAGACTCTTAATCATAGGAAACAAACTGAGGGTTGCTAGAGGAGAGCGGGGTGGGGGGGATGGGGTAACTGGGCAATGGGCATTAAGGAGGGTGATGAGAACTGGGTTTTATATACAACTGATGAATCACTGACCTCTACATCTGAAACTACAAATACACCATATGTTAATTAATTGAATTTAAATAAAATAAAATTTTGAAAAGTGACCTAAAATCCAGATGCAACAAAAGAAAATGTTAAATAAATGTGACTGCATGAAAAGAAAAGGCTTTTCCATGAAAAATAAACCACCATGAAGTCAAAGGATAAATGACAAACTAGGTAAAAATATTCAAACAGATAGAATATATAAAGGGCTGATCTCTCCAATATGTAAAAAATTCATAAAAAATAAGGGGAACCTTCTGACCATGGCCATAATGGAGTAGCAGAGACTAGATTACTCTCACTTATGAAACAACTGAAAAACCAGACAAAACATAGGAAAGAATGGTTTTCAGACACTGGACCACAAGCAGCAGAAGGCATGATCCCTGAGGGAAGCAAAATGAATGAAGTCGCGCCTCTGACGGCCTTCTGACGGCCCCAGCTTACTGCCTGAAGAGAGTTTCCGGGCCACAACAAAGGAAGGGGGAGGCCAAAAAAGGCAAGCTACTCCACTGAGTTGCAGAGATAGAGTTAGAAGAGAGTTGGGGAAGTGGGGGTGGGGGAGGGTACCAGAGAGGAGAAAGATGCCCTGAGTAGAGAGGGCTATGTAGCTAGAGAACTCCAGGGATCTGAAGAGGATTCCCCTTCAGTCTTCGGCTAAGTACTGGGAAAAACACGCATGTGAGGGAAACTCCTGAGGCCAAAGAAAGAATCACTGGAAAGAAGCAGATGGAACAATCCTCAGAGCTTTCACAGCACTGGGACTAGCTCATGTCCCCACTAGCCTGAGTGGGAAAAATAAATGGGAAATCTTGGAGACCAAGAATCTGTAAGTTACAGAAGGGAGGTCAGTGCTTGCCCAGGGATGGGAGTGAGGGGTGAAAAAGAGGTGGATTGCAAGTAGGAAACTCTTGGGGGTAATTAGTATATTCGCTATACATATACATATGCTAAAACTCAACAAAGTCGATATTTTAAATGTGTGCGATTTTATTGTACATCGATTATACCTCAATAAATTATGAGGGAAGTAAGCTTTTAAAATTAAAGTGGAGGAGAAAACCCAAAATAAAAAAAGATAAATACCTTGAATATATTTAAAAATGCATAATTTCACCTATAATAAAAGAAATGCAAAATACTGATACCACTTTTTACCTTTCATATTGGGAAAAATTCTGGAGCTTTTCAATGCACACTTGAAGCTATGAAGAAGCAAGCATTCTCAAACTTTCCAGGTGGTAGTACAAAATTGTACGGAATCCATTGGGTGGGGATTGGCAATGTCTACCAAAACTGTATACGCATTTATTCTCTGTTCCAGCATTCTCACTCCTAGCAATTATCCTGAAGATACAGCCCCTCATTACTGGTAATAGCAAAATATTTGGAACAATCTAAACGCCCATAGCAGCCTGGTTGAATAAACTATTGACCATCCATACAGCTAAGTATTTATGTAGCTCCAAAGTTGAATTTTAATAAAAACAACTGAATGTAGCTATATATTGAATCGATAACATAATAACAGAAAAAAATCGCAGAATTAATTAAAGTATCTTTAATATGCAGGCGCCTGGGTGACTCCTTGGGTTGTGTCCCCCTCTTGATTTCGGCTCAGGTCATGATCTCAGGCTTGTGAGATGGAGCCCCACATCAGGCTCTGTGCTGGGTGTGGAGCCTGCTTTAGATTCCCTCTCTCTCTCTCTCTCTCTCTCTCCTGCTCCCTCTGCCCTTCCCCCGAAACTTTCTTTCTCCCTCTCTAAAACAAAAAATGGTAATAAAATAAAAGTTTCTTTAAAATATAGTAATCAGAGTGTATCCTTAGTAGACATATGCCAAGGACAAAAAGAGCTGCTTAGAAGATTTGGCTTTGGTTGGCATACTAATACTAATCTGAATTCATATTATATCCTAATCATAGGAGAGAACAAAGGAGTGAATATATTGATATTTTGGGAACTGAGGTTCTCTCTCTGGAAGAAGAAAAATGTAAATACGGGTCAGGGGAAGGAGAGCAAGAGACTTGTGGCATTGTTTCAGAATAGAAAGTATTAGTACATCAACTTTTTTTTTCCAGTGTATTTCCTTGTTCTCCCCTTGAAAAGGCATTAGAAGTAATGACATACTAGTGACTGCAAATACACCAATTCCCCAGTGTCCAGAGCTGTTCAGGGTCTGAGACTTTATCCTACTTAGAACCTGATAAGCTAGCCTGCCATAGTGTCATGAATGCTAGCAGAACACGAGGAACTCCTGGGTTAGCACCAAGGACTTTGTTACAGAAATAGCAATCGCCAGAGTATCAGTATCTCTGCCAGCTCCCCAGCCCCAATTCCCACAGGGCAACATGAAAAGGGTGAGGTGATGTCTGCACATGCCACGGGTTCTTTTACAAGAGGACCCTGTCTTGTAGAATGGGAACAGCCTTCCCATTCTCCATGATTCACCCCAGAGAAAGACATTATCTTTATTATATCAGACTATAAACAAACTTGTCTTTTGCTCTGGTGGGAGACTATCTTCTAAGGCTGTTCACTACACAAACATCCTTGAAAAAAACAGTCTAGGACAAAGGGCAGTTAGTGCATCACTCACAAAATGTCCAGAATGTGAGAGAACGATGGAAAATTGTCTCTCAACATTTGGATCTTGCTGTCCAAATGTCATTCCCCACTAAAAAAACAAACAAACAAACAAAAAAAGCCACAACCTCCTTTGATAAATAGCTGATTATAACTTTGGGGCAGGAAAAGCACAGATGAGTCTGGAATGTCTTGTTGTGTCAGAAAGTAAGGGAAGCTTGAAAAACTGATGAAGACATTCAAAGGAACACAGGGCTAGAACAAGTTGAGCATGGGAAAGAGTAATTACGGAATAGATCATTACACATTAAATATTTTTTTGGATATCCAGGAGGCCATAGTAATACTTTGAAAGGGTGGTGGAGGGAGCTCCTCTTTACAAAATAATGCCGGCTAATAAGTGAAGAAGCAATGAGAGGATGAGAAAATAAATATGAATCATCGATGAATGCCTATTGGTTTATAAGCTGGCCCCCACACACAGAGGACGAGGAGGGTCTGAACTGGTAATAGCTGTGCAGCCCTCTCCTCTCCATGCATCTTTCTCCTCTCGGCTACTCTGCCCCGACTCCCCTCCCCAAATTCTCTATCTCCTCAACTCAATGTATTGTTTTCGTGTGTCTTCATTCATAAATGTGTCCCCAAAATAAACATGAGCCAGAGGTGATAACCACTGACTTTCTGTGAAGCCATTGCCTCATTTCCCTTTAGGTTTCATTTCATTTTCTTAATTCTCCATTATGTGGACACATCATCTTTATTGTTACCACTTTACGTTGTCCTTATTTATGTTTGGACCACGGGTGACTCAAAGGTAGTCCACACAGCACTTCCTTGTCTGTTCTCCCTTCCTCACAGGCTCTTACACAAACTTAGGTTAGCCTCGGTCCATTATTAAATAACGTTACTGTCAGCAGCTCACACGAACGCACAGACCCCAGAGCATGTTCAAAACGCGTGTCTATATCCTAAGACTGAGTTGTATCTTCCAACTTAAGAAGTTAAGGGTGTCACTAGCAGTTTTTATACTACTCAATCGCTCCCCAGCTCCTGAAGAGGGAGGCATACGCCAGCCCCCAGGGAGAGGAGTAGGTGAAAGAAGGAGCGCTTCCCTCCTACTTTGTTCTAAGAATTTGCACACTGAAAGGATTTGGATCCAGGCAAATAAAATTGACCCACCTGCCTATCATTCTATCTATCTCCATACATTTATTAAATGTTTAGAATAAAAAAGCCTAAATGTGGCTTCAGTGTTCTGGGGAATGGCAAGTGTGTATCAACGGCACCTCATATAATGGAGGTATAAAAGCTTCTACTAAGTCCCAGTAGGAGAGCGGTGGGACCAGCCCGAGACAAGGCACAGCACAGTAGGTCAGAGCTGAGAGCCAATTCCTGAACAAGTGGCTGGGATCCCTGGCCCTCGGGGAGGCTGAGCATCGAACAACACGCCTTCACTAGTTAGGAAGATGGAAGAGGAACTAAGTGATAAAGCATTCTAAAATGACGACACAGTAATATTTATATAAGAGTACTCATTAAGTATTTGTTAAATAAATAAGAAATGCTACATTGTTATAACTTTGCCATTCTGCCCCCTCAAAGTCTAGAAGGGCATACAAACAAGTATAGATCATTAGCGGAAAGAACACAGTCTTATAATTTAATCATAGACACACATAGAGTCCAAAGGGTACAAAACCTTTTTTTTACTATCTATAGCACATAGGCTGATGTGTATCCAGAAGCCCTATTTCTCTTCTTTATTCCTACCCAGCTTCCCCCTCACCTCCCACTTGTTCCATCCTTTCCCTGCCAGGGGACCCAACCTTCTGGTATATTTTGTGGCCAAGGTCTTCTGCTGTCTATTTTTTGTTCTATTTTCTAGTGCAATAGTAGATTATCAAGATCTTCATAAAGGAGCACCTACTCAACTAATAAAACTGTCCTGATAACTGAAAATAATTTCAATCTGTCTTTAAGCTAAAATACCCCTCCTAAATGAGGAGGTGTAAATGAAAGAAGAGAAACCTGTTCTGCCAATTGTAAAAGCTGAAGAAAGCTAATCTCTTTAGGTGAAGATCAAGATATTTCTATAATTTTAAAAATCTAGACATCCTATGTATATATTGTCCTGGGAGGTAGAAGTAGGACTCCATTTCATGATTTCACCCATATTATGTCTTTTTCCTAAGTCAGAGAGTACGCAAATGATGACCACCTCAAAGCCGCAAGAGTGAGGCAGTGTTGGCATGGACAACTGAAGCAACCAGAAAAATGAGAAAAGAAAAAGGAATTCAGAAACTCTCCAAGCACTCATACTCCACTTCATTTTTCTGTTCAGTATCAGATTCCACTGTGCACATCCTTGCCAGGGTCCTGCAACCTCTGTTAATCAACTCCTTCAGTGACGGACAGTCCTGTCACCCTAGTGAGTCTAGATATTGTATTTGACACTGTGATGCACCACCACAATCCTCTCTCTGCACCCTCTCTGCCCCTTTTAGGAGGGAGGCATCCATTCCCTACCCTGCTAGGAATGTTGACAGGTGAGGCTCTCAGCTGAGTCCCTCTCCAGAAACTGCCTTCAGCCAGGGTGCCTGGGTGGCTCAGTCGGTTGAGCACCTGACTCTTAACTCCAGCTCGGGTCATGATCTCCGGGTGGTGAGAATGAGCTCTGTGTTAGGTTACGTGGAGCCTTCTCTCTCTTCCTCTGCCCCTTAAAGAAGGAGAAGAAGAAGAAGAAGAAGGAGGAGGAGGAGGAGGAGGAGGAGGAGGAGGAGGAGGAGGAGGGGAGGGAGGGAGGGAGGGAGGGAGGGAGGGAGGGAGGGAGGAAGGAAGGAAGGAAGGAAGGAAGGAAGGAAGAGGAGGAGGAGAGGAGAAGGAGGAGAGGAGGAGGAGGAGGGAAGGGGAGGGGAGGAGGGGGGGGAAGGAGAGGGGGAGGAGGAAAGAGAAAGTGCCTTCAGCTGAAGAGAATAACTTTGTCCAACATCATAGCTCTTTTCTGAAATGATAAGAAAATACAAAAGCCTGTCCCTCTTGTGTAAACTCAGGACAACTCTGCAGGATAATCCCATATCGAGCCCATAGGATTGGCTATGGCCTTTTGGAGACCACACTGCAGTTCAGCTTTTCACTCTGCCCAGTCCTGCTCCCTACACTCTCCCCACAGTTGTTGATTCCAGCAGCACTTCCTGGTAAACTTCCTACATGGAAATCTCCATCTCAGGGTTGGATTCCAATTTGCAGTATACATTCAGTATGAATCTGCCTTTATATAAAAAAAAGTCTACTTGTCCTAATTCTAACTTCAAAAGCTATACTAGATAAAACAATCTGTTCCACATGATGGCCTTTCAGATATTTGAAGACAGTTATTATGTGTTGTGAGGGGAGCACTCCAACCTCTGGCGTTTGTGAGAAGGCAGAGGAACCAGCTGATAACAATAAGACTAAAGCTGGGAGAGTGTAGTGTCTTGGAAACCATGCCTGCATTGGACCTGCCAAGCACTGCTAGAAATATCTTCACCTACAGGACCCAGCGGTTCCATAGACAATTTCCTATAACCAACCTTGAAAATGCTCTGCATTAGTTTTCTATTATGCAAACAGTTCCTGCATTAAAAAACAACCACAAACTTAGTATCCTTCAACAACACGCATTTATTAGGTCAGAAGTCCAGGAGGGCTCAAGTAGGTTGTCTGCCTGTGGTCTCACAAAGGCAAAATCAGGGCTTCATCTGGATTAAGATGCTATCTGAAGGGTCTGGGGAAAAACTCTGTTCCAAGTTCATTCAGGTTATTTGGCAAAATTAGTTCTTTGTAGTTCTAAGACTGAGCTCCCCATGTCCTCGCTGGCAGTCAGCCAGGCCACTTCCTGCTTCTAGAGGCCCCCCACTTACCTTCTCAAATAGTCCTCTCCATCTCTAAACCAGCAATGTCTTATACAGTTCTTCTCATGTGGAAGAACTCTAACCCTCTAACTTCCTCTTCTGCCATCAGCTAGAGAAAGCTCTTTGCTTTTAAGGATATATATATATATATATATATATATATATATATATATCTCACTTTAGGATAGTATGACATTCATAAACTCAGATTGTAAAAACATAACTGAACAGTGATTTATAATACCATAGATTTCTCACAAAATTTGAAGTCAGAAGGAAAAGTTATCTAATAGTTACAAACAAAAGATAAATTACTAAAAACTTAAGATAACTTAGTAATTATCCAAAATAGTTACACAATAACTATTCCCTATATAAAAAATTTGTAATGGGCCTTTTAAAAAAGCAGGCTATCCATGTATCCTGAAATTGTATAATATTTTGCAAAATCACTTATGTATATGAGAATAGAAATCTAAAATAGATCATTGGAAATTTTCACCTGTAGAATTCAGCTGCCAACTTTTGTTCAAATCATTCTTTCACATATTTATATGTGAATACATCCTGATTCTAAAAGTAATATATATTTATTGTTTAAAATTTTGAAAAATACAGAAAAGCATAAAGGAGAAAATAAAAATCACTCACAACGCCACTTCCAGATGCAATCATTTTTAAGATTTGATGAATATCCATTCAACAGACTCCCTAATTTTTACATAAATAACAAAGTCTGAATGTACCATTTTGTCTTCTGAATATTTGCTAAAGTTTAAATCATAAATATTTTATCATGCCAGTAAGCATTCTATTTAAATTTCATTTTAGTAAATACATAACAGTTCATTGTATGAGTGGACTTTAACCTATGTAAGTATTACACTAATTTTACACTTTTTATATATTTGTTATGATAGCATACCATAATGAACATTATGAGCTTCATTTTTTATCATTTCTTTGAGATTAATTTCGGAATTGAAAGACATGAACATTTTCAGACCAGGCAGAGCATAGGGCAGAGGTGAAGCAAGACAGAAGGATTTATTTAAGACAAAAGGATTAAGTGGAAGTCTACATATATTAAGAGATGAGATCCCCATTGCTTATTCTCTTTACCCACTTGGTTCCCAGAACACTGGCAGCCAAGATTCAAGAAACTAACCAGAGAAAAGTTCTACATATAATGACATTTGGAAATCCTACAATGAATAGCCAAGTCCCAGCTAATAACCATACATCTTAAAATTAATCTATCACTACTTGTAATTAATCTGTAATCTATATTCAGTAGTACCTTATAATTAAAACAACATTGTCCAGTCTCTTATCCACCATTATAGTATCAGACAGAATAGTTTCACTGCCCTAAAAATCCTCTTTGCTCTGCCTATTCATCTTCCTCCAGCCCCCATCGAAATCACTGATTCTCAGTTTGGGCAATTATGAATTAAGCTGCTATAAACATCACTGATCTTTTTACTTTCTCCTTAGCTTTGCCTTTTCCAGAATGTCATACAGCTGGAATCATACAGTATGTTGCCTTTTCAAATTGGCTTTTTTCACATAGTAATATGTATTTAAGATTCCGCCATGTCTTTTCATGGCTTGATACTTCATTTCGTTTTAGCAATGAATAATATTCTATTGTCTAGATAAACCATGGTTTATCCATTCATCTACTGAAGGACATTTTGGTTACTTCCCAGTTTGGGCAATTAGTAATAAAGCTGCTACAAACATCCATGTGCAGGTTTTTGTGTGAACATAAGTTTTTAATTCATTTGGGTAAATGCTGAAGATTGTAATTTCTGGATTTTATGGTAAAAATATATTTCATTTTGTAAGAAACTTCAAAACTGTCTTCCAAAGTGGCTGTACCATTTCATATTCCCATCACCAATGAGTGCTCCTGTTTCTACACAGCCTCACCAGCATGGTGTCGCCAGTGTTTCGGATTTTAGCCATTCTAACAGGTGTGTAGTGGTATCTCACTATTGTGTTAATTTGCAATTTTCTAATGACATATGATGTGGAGCATCTTTTCATATGCTTCTTTGCTGTCTGTATATCTTGTCTGGTGAGTGTATGTCAGGTCTTGCGCCATTTTTTAAATCAAGTTGTTCCTTTTCTTCTTGTTGTATTTTAAGAGTTCTTTGTGTATTGTGAATAACAGTCCTGTTTCTGATATGTCTTAAGCAAATACTTCCTCCCAGTCCATGGCTTGTCTTCTCATTATCTTGACAGCATCTTTCGCAGAGTTTTTAATTTTAATGAAGTCCACTTTATCAATCTTTTTTTCATGGCTCGGGCTTTTGGTGCTGCATTTAAAAATTACCATACCCAAGGTCATCTAGATTTTTCTCCTATGTTCTCTTCTAGGGTGAAGTATATTTTTAAACTACATAGATCCCAAAAGAGAATGTGATGTCCACATGAGACTGGTCAGCCACCACCTTTAGTCATCCTTTTATCTTTGAAGACTAGAACTCAGCCTGGCACATCACAGGTAATCAATATAAGACTGATGAATGTGTATGGCTTCTTTAGGCAGAATTTAAATTCCCACCAAGAACTGAAACCTAACTCTCCTCTCTTCCCGACTCACTCTCCTATCCTTCCTGGGGCAGCTAGGGCCCGCAGAGCCTCCTCATTGCCATCACCACTCCTCCCTTGTTCGAGGCCCTCCAAGCTGCAGGTGGAAGCTTCCTTCGCTGGGGGCGGTGCCTGGACACCGGTGTCCCTTGCCCGGGACAGCCGTACTGCCCAGGAAGGGAAAGTGAGGAGCACTAGGCGGCGAAAGAGCGCAGCCTCGGACAGCCCGGCCGGAGGCACTGGCCGGCTCATCGCGCGGGCAAGGGACCTCGAAGCGTGTTCGGACTAGTTGGAGGGGTGAGGGAACCAGGACGTGGAAGAGGGGAACTGTGGGCTTGGCCAGCCCCGGCGGAGGTGGCGGCCAACAGAGCACCCACCTGCCCCGGCGTCTCCCGCGCCGGTGTGGCCGTGCTGCCCGCCTCGGGGTTCCAACATCCGCGCGGGTTAGCAAGCGGGCGAAGGACAGGGACAGCCGTCGCTGCACACCGCCGCCCTCAGTCTCAGGTTTTTGAGTGTCCAAAGCTGGCAGCCTTTTCTTTCAGCTCTGGGTTCCCCAGCCGCGGCCCCATCTGTGCCCGAGGCAGGCGGCGCTGCGAGTGCTGCGGCAGAGCCCTCGGCGCCCCCTCGGCCTTCCGCCTGTGACCTGTTGTACGCTTTTGCAGCGAGTCTCAAGTGGGCATGTTTCAGGTGGGCAGGTCCAGCATCCCCAAACCTGCCCCCCGGAACCTGGAGGACCTGGACTCTGTGCAGCGCGTCCTCTTACACAGGTCAGTGCTGGGCCGGGGTCCCGGGAAAGACCGCCCTCTGTTCCCGGGGATGATGGGGAGGGGAGGGGCAACTTTCCTTCGGGGGTCCTGCGTGAAGAGTCTTACTTGGAATTCTCCGCGTAGTGCTCGCCGCGGGAGGGCGTTGGGACCTGCACCCCACCCTTTCCAGAGTTGGATGCTCGGGATCCACCCGGTCTCGCCGCTGGGACTCTGGCCCCTAGCGGGACCGGGTTATCCACCCTCCTCCAGAGAACACCACTTTCTAAAGAGGCTAAAAACGATTAAGTAAAGCTGTTCTTTAAACACCTCTGGACTTTCTCCAGGAAAAAATAGCTGAGAGTTTTGTTCGAACTTTGGTTGTGATTGGAGTTAGAATGAGCCACTTTTTAACAAATCTAAATTCTAACACACACACACACAAACACCTAGGCCACACACACACCCACTACAACACACGCACGCGGGTCTACACGCATAACTACACAAAAGAAATTTAAGAGTTCCTCTAAGAAGGTTGAAAACCCCAACTTTCCGTAAACTGCTGGTGATTAATTTACTTCTGGTACCTTCATCCAACCTTATACTTTATGCAAAATAGACCTACGAATATTAAATTCTATGGTAACTATGAGTTTATAGAAAATAAAGAAATAAGAATCCACATGGATAGCAAATTCTCTTTCCATTTTAAGTTAAGAAGGGATGGATGAAATGTCAGGCAGTTAATGCTGCTTTAAGTCTAGGAAAGCCCAGCCTTCTTAAGACATAATATGGGAAAAACTTTTAGAAATATATCAAAAGTATGTCTTGAATACATTTGTGGTGAGAAAGAGTAAGTGGCCCTTAGTAAATATCTGTCCGGGGAGGTTTATGTGAGTTCTCTCATCTGTAAACGTTTCAAGTGACCCTTTTAAGTCTTTGTACAAAACCATATGAGCTATAGAAACCCTGTTCTGTTGGAAGTGTGAGTAAAATAAAAAGACATTGTGCAAGGAAGAACGTGGGTCTCTGATTTAAAAGCTGTCTTCTGAAACCTGCAATTTTCCACAGTTGGTTTCCTTTTCCCCTCCCCCCAAGAGAGCCCCTGCCATATACAATAAAATATTGTCAAACAAGTAGCTAAAGGGGGTTCTAACTTTCCAAAGACAAATCCCCCTGCATTTGATAAAATTACAGTCCAGAAATAATCCCCCAAAACATTAACTAAAAACCATTCACAGCATGATTTGATGAAGTTGGGAGGGGTTTTAAGCTTATGACCCTGTTACAACAGAATTTCATATTTTAAATGTCAGGTGCCAAAAAATTCCAAACTGATCAACACTGCAGGGTTTCGTATCCAAAGCACAAATGTGTATGAATGAACCAGGGCAAAATAATATGTTTAATCTATAGTCATCAAGACTGAAATGATTATTTCGGAAGTAAGTAGTGGAGTGTTTCTGGAATAAACCTGTTCGGTATATGAAAAACTACTCTATCTGAATTACAAATAACTGCTCCCACATGCTATAAGAACCAACGGAATCTGAAACTATAAATGTGTTTGTCAGTATCATGGCTAACAGTGTTTTGGTTTTAACATTATATGAAAGTCTTTTTGCTTTGGCAAGGTATCATTTATATTAGCGGTTATTATTTAATGTTTTCAAACATACTTATTAAAAATTGAGACATCTATAGAGGTTTCTCTTTCATTTAATGAAGCTATATTTTCACACAAGTTCCTATTTCATCAAATGTCTTTTTTTTTAAAATATTTTATTTATTTATTGAGAGAGAGAGAGACAGCATGAGTTCTGGGGAGAGGGTAATTAGAGGGAGAGGGAGAAGCAGACCCCTGCTGAGCAGGAAGCCTGATGAGGGGCTTGATCTCAGGACCCCAAGATCATGACCTGAGCCGAAGTCAGACACTTAACCAACTGAGCCACCCAGGCGCCCCTATCAAATGTCTTTTACTTGTATACATAAATTTAGATATAATATAATAGAAATTAGAGAAACCAGATTACTTTTAAACCATAGTCATCTACTCACTGTAGCTCTCACTGACTAATCCAGAGGATAGGCTATTTTTTTGTATCAGTTTTACAAAATTTTTATGTTTTTCTTTTAAAACATCCTTTGTCAGATATCCACAAAACTTTGACAATTTCATTAAAGAGACCAATAGTCTTGAGCTATAGAAAATTAATGGATAAGAGAAAATAGCAGACTATTCTATTTTATCTTTTCATCTTATTTTAAAGGGTAAGTCTTCTGTTTTTTTAATTACTTGTATATTTTCTCTTGTGAATATGGTTTTCAAAACTGTAAAGCATTAAATTGCTGTGCTTTTGAAAAAGATACTTCAGCCAAACCAAAATTGGAGCAAAGTTGCAAACTTTTCTCTGCATGAGGTGTTAGCTACAAAATACGGTCAAGACAAGAATAACAGTAGCTGGGGCAAAAATGCTGTCCTGCTTTTTGATTAGAAGTTGTATATGGTTGTCTGAGTCATGGAAAAGCTTCAATGTTGTTTCTCAGTTACTTTTACTTAAGTAAATTAACACATATTTGTGTCATCTTGATTATAAGAAGTACCCAAATAATTATATTAGGCCTCAATAGTATTTTGCAAGACTTTTTAAAAAAAATCTATGCACAAGGCTATTGCAGTTTAATCATTCCCTTGGAGTCCTATTTCTGTTGCATATTAGTTGTGTCATTTGCAAGATTTTTAACATCTGTATTTTCCTGTTCTTTCTGTAATAGAAAGGGATAATACCCATCTCACAGGGTCGTGGTGTGAATTTCAGATAAGTAAGCGCTTAATAAAATTAAAGTTCTGTCAAATATAAAGGATGATATTAACAAGTGTCCTAAAAAATTGAAACAAAACACAGAACGATAGCTATTCCTAAAGATTCAGAAAATTCGGCTAAGTGACTTTTGCCCAAAGCCTAATGGCTAATATATGGGGCTGGTCCAGGCCAGAGAGGTAGTGTGTTCTGACATCTAAGCCAGCAAAGAAAATGAGTGAGAGGTGAGTCTCTGAGAATGTTTGATGACCTAAACTTCATACTTTTGCCAATGCAAAAATGTGCATACTTAAAATACCTCGAATATCCAGAAGTCTCGGGGATGAAGGTGTACCCCATTAGATAATATTCCTAATGAATAAAATATCCTTTAAACTGGAAAAGTACTAAAAAAAGATAAGAAAATAAAAAAAAAATTTGAACATAGCACATACTCATCTGTTTCTTCAGGTGTAGGGCTTTAGATTCCAAGGGTTATCTCATTTGGTTCTTAGCAGCCCCGTACAGTAGGGAGGGATTATTATTACTGACTTCAGATGATGAAACTGACTTTGTCCACATTCACTCGGTTATTAGTGCCAGAATCAGGATGAGAATGTGGCTTCTCTGACTGGAGAATGCGTGGCACTTAGGAATGATCCAGCATTTTCACAGTCTTATCAAATGACTGTAGGGTTCAACGATGCAGTAATTTTCTTTTCTTTTTTTAGGGGCTATTGAGGCCACTTGGCATTTCACTTTTAAGCTATGATTTTTTTTTTTTTTAATTCTTGTGTCTGCTTTTGTTTCCTGCTTTCCTCTTCATTGGCAGATTGTTAGCCACCGACAATTTCTGCCGCTATATTTCTGTTTTAAGGAGGCCTCCCTTCCTTCTGGTGGGCAGCTACTGATCTACGGCAGTAGAATGTCTCACCACATTTTTTATAATCTGTAGATGAGAATATAAAATAAGGACAAGTAGGAGTAAATGAAGGTTTTGGGGCTTGAGTGTGGTGCTGTCTGCTTCAGTTACTTTTATGTTTACCTCTGTATCCTTAACTGTATTTCATTATTATTGAAATGAAGAATGTATGATCTCTATGGAATAAGTTCCATACATTTTTACAGGTAATTCAATTTTTATATAGAAAAATTAGAATTTTCGATCATAATGCAATTCTATAAACATAGGATTGCTGAAACGTTATTCTTATATGACTCTATCCCAAATTTTAGGAATCTCACATTGTGAAGCCTCAGTTTTTATAATGCTGTTTTGCTGGTCTACCAAGTTATTTATTCATGATGTTTAAAATGACTGGGGTTATCAGTATTACCACATAGCTCATGAATTATTTCATTGTTCACAATTAAGACAATATTAATTAGTTTCTAACAATGCCAAGTTCCATGCACTTTTCCTTGAAGATTAAAATTGTTTCATGGACGTGACCTCATGTGGCCCTGTTTTCACTTACTTCTCATTGCTAGCTTCCATTACTACTAAGCAGAGAGCTCTTAAACCTGCTAAAGACACTAAATATTTAATTATGTTCTTATCTGGTGTATTTTATGTCAGAATTGTATTGTTTGCCTAATTGAGACGGCAATCTATGAAAAGTAAGGACTCTATGTCATATATATTAAACCAAACATATTTAGTCCCGGAAGATGGCTGGCCATCTGTGTAGTGGAAAATAGAAATTGAGAATATACCCCAGTTTCTTTTAAGTCTTCCTGAAATTACTAATTATGAAACTATTTTTTTTTAAGATTTTATTTATTTATTTGACAGAGAGAGAGAGAGCACAAGCAGGGGGAGCAGCAGGCAGAGGGAGAGGAAGAAGCAGGCTCCCGGCCGAGCAGAGAGGCTAATGCAGGGCTCAGTCCCAGGACCCCCGATCATGACCCAAGCCTAAGGTAGCTGCTTAACCGACTAAGCCATCCAGGTACCCCAAAACAGTCAGTATGTTTTAAAAGGCCCTGAAAATAGCATGTTATTCTTTTCTGTTCTTCATCCCCTCTAGTATACCTAAAGTTGTTAGATACTGATTTAGTTAGTACAAATATGATATATAAAATTAGAAATCTGATTAGTTAATATCACCCTGAAAATTTATGTAAGAATATAAAATAATTGCTATTATTTCTTCTTTTGCGAAAGATCAAGCAAAGTGGTAACCTTTTGGGTGGGGCAGATTTTGTCTATTAAACTAACATATAGAAATAGACTAACCGAGGGGCACCTGGGTGGCGCAGTCGTTAAGCGTCTGCCTTCGGCTCAGCGTGATCCCGGCATTCTGGGATCGAGCCCCACATCAGGCTCCTCTGCTAGGAGCCTGCTTCTTCCTCTCACACTCCCCCTGCTGTGTTCCCTCTCTCACTGGCTGTCTCTCTGTCAAATAAATAAATAAAATCTTAAAAAAAAAAGAAAAAAAGACTAGCCAAGGAAGTTAACATTCCTCAGAAACATAGCTATTGTAAAGAACATTTCTTAAAAGACACTTTTATGTGGTACTTCCCTCTCCTGTTCAACCTTGTATGAGATGAAAGATTAAAAAAACAACAAAAAAGACCCAATCATATCTTCCAGGAATTTGTCATTTGGTAACAAAGATAGACACATTCCTAAATAATTTAGATACACACAGACTGATACTTGTTATAACAGAACTTTATTGAATAGATTATGAGGGGAAGGTGGAAAGAGGAATTGTCACTGAGACAGGAAAAGATGTGGAAGGCTTCTTAAAAAGGGTACTATTAGAATTAGGTTTTGAATAAAATGTGATTGTTTTGGATAAGTAGCATTCCTCAATGAAAGAACTACATGAGTAAATGATTTATAAAATAGCTTAAGTTTTATTGACACTTTATGTGCTAGGTATTGTACATGCATTAACTTACTGGACTCTAAATAGCCCTGTGAGGTTTGTACCAATATCTAAATTCACAGATAAAGAAATGCAGCTTGGAGAGGTTGATTTGCTCAAGATTATATAGATGGTAGGTTCTGGAGCAGGGCGAAGTCTGTCTGCCAGGCTCAAATTCAGGAGGTGGAAATGGATTCTAGCCTACTGGGGAAATGGTCAGTGGGCCCGCAGGTATGAAGCATTAGAATGAGTGGAGGCTTAGGGCAGTGTTTCCCAAGTTTACCTTAACCTAGGGATCACTGAGGGGCAGGGACACTTCTTAAAATAGAGATTTCCGGGACAACTTCTCTGGAGATTCTGATCCTGTTGAAGTGGGGCAGGCCTTAAAATCTGTTTAACAAGAACCCCAGGGGATATTTTGATCTGACAAGTTGGGCACATTTGATTAACTTGATTAATGCAGGAAATAAGGCATCTAATTCTTAATTGGTGCTCAATTGTTTGTAGAATTGGAATTTTTTTTTTTTTTTTTTTGTAGTCAAGAGACTACACAGTTGGAGTTTATTCTCTAATGGGGTGGCATTGAGGGTTTATGAGTAGGGTATGAAATTATTAGACGTTTATAGAGAAAAATAGTGTTCTTTTTTTTATTTTTTAAAATTTTTCTTTAAATTCAATTTAGTTAACATGGAGTGTAGTATTAGTTTCAGAGGTAGAATTTAGTGATTATAACACCCAGTACTCATGATATCAACTGCCCTCCTCAATGCCCATCATCCAAATAATCCCCCACCCACCTCCCCTCCAGCAACCCTCAGTTTGTTTCCTATAGTTAAGAGTCTCTTATGGTTTGCCTCTGTTTTTCTTTTATTTTATCTTTCCTTCCCTTCCCGTATGTTCATTTGTTTTGTTTCTTAATTTCCAGAGTGTTATTTATCTGAAGAAAAAGTGTTTTTTGTTAAAATTTAAACTTTTTTTTTTTTACTTCCAGTAAGATGCTTTTAAAATAAGAAAAGTGTAACTTTTTAAAGAGGTGCCGAAAGCATTTTTTTAAAAGTTTATTTACTTAAGTAATGTCTACCCCCAATGTGGGGCTCTAACTGAGGACCCCGAGATCAAAAGTCACATCTCTTCCAATTGAGCCAGCCAGGCACCCCAAGCATTTTTTACTTTGGAATGAAATCTTAAGTAATTTTTAATATTTGAGATTGTGGTGAGAATAAGTATGTGTGTTTTAACCCATATAATATAACTGTTATAGTGGTTCCAACTTTTTTTTTTATAATAATGTTCCTCTGATTTTAAAAGTAATACATTTTTTTGGACCTCAGTGCTGATGCCAATACTTGTTTCCCTTCCTTCCTGGATTCATTCTCTTCAAACTTCTAACCCCATTACTTCCTTCATCATTTTCAGCTAGCAAGTTTGCCTTCTACTTACCTGAGAAAATAAACACCATCACATGGAGAGTATTTCGGCTCCCTGACCAAAACCGGCAAGTCAGAATCCACACCTGCACCTTCCTCTAGGAACCAGTTTTGGTTTTTTTTTTTAAGGTTTTTTTGTTGTGGTTTTTTTTTTTTTTTTTTTTTTTTTTGGTCAGAGAGAGAAAGTGCGTGCACAAGCAGGGGGAGCGGCAGGCAGAGGAAGAAGCAGACTCCCCGCTGAGTAAGGAGCCCAATATGGGGCTCCATCCTAGGACCCTGGGATCATGACCTGAGCCAAAGGCAGCTGCTTAACCGACTAAGCCACCCAGGCACCCCTAGGAACCAGTTTTAAGGAAGACATGTCAGCAAGGTCACATCCCTCCATCTGTGTGTAAGATGCCGTCTTCTCCTGCTACTTCAAGAAACTTCTTTGCCCCATTATCCTTTTAGGAACTAGTCCCCTGTTTTCTTTCTTTTTTTTTTTTTTCAAAGATTTTATTTATTTATTTATTTATTTATTCGACAGAGATAGAGACAGCCAGTGAGAGAGGGAACACATGCAGGGGGAGTGGGAGAGGAAGAAGCAGGCTCATAGCGGAGGAGCCTGACGTGTGGCTCGATCCCACAACGCTGGGATCACGCCCTGAGCCGAAGGCAGACGCTTAACCGCTGTGCCACCCAGGCGCCCCTAGTCCCCTGTTTTCTAATCTGAGTAATATATAGATCTTTTTTAAGGAAAAACTGTTGTGGACTTCCAGGGATGACTTAAACTTTTTCAAATTATAATTTTAAATAAACAAGTATAAGCTCTGTGCTCTATAGCTCTTATATAAGATAAAAACAATTTTATAAATTAATTCAAAGTAAACTGCAAAACAATATTCAATAGCTGGTATACAACTCTGAAAAAGCACATTCAGAAATTACACAACAAGGGGTGCCTGAGTGGCTCAATTGGTTAAGCAACTGCCTTCGGCTCAGGTCATGATCCTAGGGTCCTAGGATCGAGTTTGGCAGGGAACCTGCTTCTCCCTCTACCTGCTACTCTGCCTGCTTGAGCTCTTTCTCTCTGTGTCAAATAAATAAAAATTCTTAAAAAAAATTAATTATACAACAAAAAAACTTGGGATATTCAAATGTACATAGTTTAATGTGACAAATGAAACTAAATTGCATCTTTAAAGTTTAAATACTGCTAGCCTGCTACTGCTTAGGGTTTTTTTTTTTTTCTTTTATTTATTTATCTGAGAGAGAGAGAGCAAGGGGTGTAAGGGGGGCAGAGGGAGAAAGAGAAGCAAGCAGGCTCCCTGCTGAGCGGGGGGGGGGGTTCTGGATCCCAGGACCCTGGGATAGCTTCCTGAGCCAAAGACAGAAGCTTAACCAACTAAGCCACCCAGGTGCCCCCTGCTCAGATTTTTAAAAATTCTCCATGCATATAACCACCTTGGGCCATGGGAGGATTCATTTCCCACTACTCTTCTCTTTTTGGATTGTAATACTCCATTATAATAAGAGAAGTTTAGACTTCCTCGAAGAAATTTGCTGTGGCCCTCCACACCCCCAGTCTGTTTTCCATTGGGTATTCCTTAGAACTCCGCATTTATCAAGATACTTATCACTGTATATTGTAAATTGCCTATTTGTCTTTCAGTCTCCACCATCTGCCCATGTAGTTTAAGTTGAATCTCCAGCACCCATCCACTGAGATCATAAAATTTTATATCCTTTTTTTACTTGCTATAACATGAATATTCCCCCATGCATTACTCTTTGAAAACATTTCTATTCTCATAATATTCGTATTTCACATGTTATTAACTTTTCCCCTATTGTTGAACATTTAGATTGCTTTCAGCTTTCTACTTTCACAAATTTTATACATTTTTGCATCCTTTATTTTCTTAGAATAGATCGTAATAATGAATTACTGAGTCCTGAGGAAGAACTATAATCTAGTAGTTAATGACTTAGGTTCAATTTTTGTTTGACTTTGTTGCCTTCTAACCAATTGACCATTAAGATGAATAACCTAAGCTTCAGTTTCTTTATTTTAGTATAAGGATAGTTACTTCATAGTATGTGAATACTTAGCATAGTATACTAATAGAACAAGCAATTTGAGAAATGGCTGATTCTCAATTAGTGCTATTAATTTATACTTAGAAAAAATACTTGATGGAGGTATTCGTAAATTACTGATAAAATTTATCAGTTTACACTTTCAACTCAGTGATGAGAACAAATTATAAGTTTGCGTTACAAAATGAACATGCAGTTCATTTCACAACACTGCCACCCATTTGAAGCATTCTACAATATCTGCTTGGGAAAACTATAAAATGTTTGCAATTGCGAAAACAATTATGAAAACCAAAGAAACAATGGAGCGTATTTACATTGGCACCTAGAGGGCGTTGCTTAAAAGCGTCCTTTCCCAGCCCCAGAGGCAGAGGCCCTGAGGAAAAGTAGAGAGGAGTTTCCTTAATCTCAAAAGGGAACCCCAGACTGAGTGCCTCTAAGGTTTCGGGCAGCTGTTCCGCGTAGAAACACAGGGCAAAGTGCAAACTGGAAGAAAGGGGGACGGGGGAAAAACAGAGGGTCTCCGCTGTTAATAAATTGTGCTGCTCCAAAAGAGTGCGTTTAGGAGAGTCTAACCGGTGAAGCTTGAGCTACTTAAATTCCTCCAACTGAGACGCCCCACTGCAAATTTCACCTCATTGGCTTCTTTCAGTAGTTCTAGCGCTCTCGGGAAAGCTTCCTCGTCTCCCTGGCAACCCAAACCGCCACCAATTGCAGCCAAGGATTGGCGGTCACGTGGCCTTTGCCCCTTCCCTAGCGGAGACAACATGGCGGTTACGGCGAGCCGTAGTTTCGAGATTTGAATTACACGACCTGTAGCTATTGCATTCCTGATGATGGCGTCTCTAGTTTCGTGCGGCTCGCGTCATAGCCCAGATGAGCTCCCTGGGGACCTCTCTTCACAAGAAGATGAGGATTGCGATTATGAAGATCGGGTCAGCTACTCGGGTTCATACTCCTCAGCGAGTAGCGATGATGAGTAAGAGTCTTGAAGAGGGACAATTAAATCCATCCGTTCAAGCCAGAGAGTGTACACGTGGGCTGGGGGGGAGGGGGTGTCTTGCTAGAGTGTTGGCGTAGCTGGGATTGAGTGTTTGAGGTTCTATAATCAGTGGGTTTTATTTGAGCCACGTTCCAGTTGTGCGGTATTGTGAGCCGCAATGACGTGCCATTCTTAGCTATTGTGGGCTTTTTATGATTGTCAGATGAGGAGGTTCTCCTCTTTGTGGCGGGTTCCGTAATATTTATGGGTATGTCTGTTAGGATGTTCACAAAACTCTTTGATCCTATCGCAGTGTCTTCTCTGCTGTTACGATCTTTGTGATTTTAGTGGAAGGATAGCCTAAACGTTTTATAAATGAACTATTTAAATTATACAGATATTTTTTTCCTGTTATAAAAATGGATATATAAAAGAAAATCCACCCATAGTCTTCACCTTCAAGAACAACTTCTCAACATTTGGGGGTATTTCTACTGTATTTTCCTATACGTTCTCATGGTTTTCTTATTTTCTACTTAGTGTTATATGTAATTTTTATTTTTTTAAAAGATTTTTATTTATTTGTCAGAGAGAGAGAGCACAAGCAGGGGGGAGCAGCAGGCAGAACAGGCAGAGGGAGAAGTAGACTTGTGCTGAGCAAGGAGCCCGATGTGGGACTCGATTCCAGGACCCTGGGATCATGACCAGGAGCTGAGGGCAGATGCTTAACTGACTGAGCCACCCAGGTGTCCCAATAATGTAATTTTTAAAATACAAAATATCTAAGTGTTATTTTTCACTTTTTAATCCTTAATAATATTGAAATAGTTATTTTGATTCATAGGACCCAATGCTATTTCAACTTTGAAGGAATCTATTTCTTACTGCTATGAATTAAGACCCTTTTTGAAAAATATATTAGTCCTAGTTTGAAATGAATGACTAACAGTGAAAAGATTTAGGTGCTGAAAGGTCAACCAATCCCATAATAGACTGCTATGCATAGTCAGTTTTAGGATGACATTTTAAGTGTATTATTTAGGAATAATGATTACAAGTATTTGATGTGTTTAGGAGTAAAAATTACTTGGCAATTCTTTTCACCTTTGGGTATGTAAAAAAATTTTACCATTATCTTTAAAAGGGTAAGGGAAAACTAATGACAGCTTAATATACTCTAGAGGCTCAATAAGGACAGATTACGTTCTTGAAGAGACTATCAAGTATTTTGTGTAATCTGCTGCTGTGGTCATTTAAAAAATAATTACAAAATTATGGTTATCAAGTGAGGCACTGGATGGAGTATGGGTTACAGGAAACCTGATTTGGTCTTGCTGTGGGAGTCATGGACTTTGTGAGACTCAAGCACTTGGTTTCTCTGCATCTTAGAAACACACACTTTTAGCTCAGAGAGAATCTGTAATTTACCAATGGTCACACAGCTGAGTGTTTCCGTGTAGGAATTTAGGAGGCCAGACTGCAAATGGAGTGTCCTGATTTTAATGGAATGAAAGTAAATGAACTGGCCCAGTTTCCTAGGAAATGAGCAATCTTGTGTTAGGAAAACTTGTTACCTCAAAACATTTTGTGATTCAAAATACATGTAAATATGGATTTTATATATACATATATACCAACATTTCTATATATTTTATATGTATATATATATATATATTTTTTAAAGGGCATTAAGCTTTCCACATTAGTCGTTCAGTCATTACTCCAGATATCCCAGTGTCTTTATCCTCCTAATAGTAAAAGTACAGTAAATCTCTATTGTAAAATGTTCTGCTGGTCTGTATTTTCAAGTCCTGTCAAGATTCAGATTTTATGTTTGTCCCTTCTTCATGTGTAGGACATGAGAATTGATTTGCTGATCTGACCAGGTAGGTTCTGGTCTGTTCCTGTTTACCTCTCTAACCTGCGAGTCACCACCGCAGAAGTGGTCTTCCCAGTTTGGACAAAAGTACTTTTTTTTTTTTTTTTTAAAGACTTTATTTATTTAGAGAGAGAGAGAGAGCATGTGAGAAGGGTAGTGGAGGGGCAGAGGGAGAATCTCAAGCAGACTCTGCACTGAGTGTGGAACCCGAGATCATGACCTGATCCAAAACTAACTGTGGGACACAACCGACTGAGCCACCCAGGCACCTCTGGACAAGATCATTTCTTAATTAAGGGCACAGGGACATATGAACATGTGAACCTAATCTTTCTTATCAAAGCTAAGAGATAGGAATTGCCCATGTTGTTGCCTAAATAGTTCATTCTTTTTTAACTTCTGAATATGGGGGTGCCTGGGTCCTCAGTTGTTAAGCGTCTGCCTTCGGCTCAGGGCGTGATCCCAGAGTCCCGGGATCAAGCCCCACATCGGGCTTCTCCGCAGGGAGCCTGCTTCTTCCTCCCCCACTCCCCCTGCTTGTGTTCCCTCTCTCGCTGGCTCTCTCTCTCTCTGTCAAATAAATAAATAATCTTTAAAAAAAAACTTCTGAATATGATTCCATTGTATGAATATACCAAAATTTATCCTTTTCTTGGGTTTTAACGTAAGAATGTTATACTTGAAGAATCAAAGTATTTCAAAGTCATGATGCCATATACGGTATTAACATCCAATTTAGGATAATTCCCTTTTTCTTTTCCTGCTCTGAACCCTGACTACTTTTTTCTTTTAATTTGATTTCTCTTTTATCAAATTACATAGATTAAAAATTCAAACTGTGTATCTCTAAGTAGTTTATGATGAGAAATGGCAATTCTTTGCTGACCTTTCTCTCTACTTCCAAATCAGCATATTTGAAGATAATTCATTATCTTCTTTGTTTCTCCTCTAGCATTGCTCATCTTACTTACTGACATCACTCTCTCCTTGCTCATGTCTTCAGATCTAATAAGTCTCCAGTCTTGTTGACTTCCTGTTCTGATATCCACCCCTCCTTCTTTTTTTTTTTCTTTCAGAGGCACTGCCTGACTTAAAGCATTGGCCTCTCCCATGTAAGAGTAGAGTAGCCTTCTAACTGATCTGGATGCCTCTTCTTTATCTCCAGCCTTTTTTCCATACAGCTGCCAGAATTTGCTTTCTAGAGCACAGTTCTGAATCATTTTTCTCTTAGAGAACCTACTACGAAAAGGAATATTACCAGTGAAGCTAAATAAAATGAAGCAAATATCTGTGGACTTAACTAGGTCATCCCTGTGATCTGGAAGAGAAAGCTAAGATTTAAAAAACAGCTAATATGTCAGGCTTGATCGCTGATGGTTGTATTGGAAAGAATTCAGCCACTTCAGTTACAATGGAATTTCTTTATAATGTTGCCTGAAATAATCATCCTGGTGCAGAGTAATGAGTATTGGATTAAGAGTAGGGGTCAGACAACCTGTGTTCTCTTTATCCCAGCCACAAACGATATGGCCTTACATGAGTCACATGACTTCTATAAGGCTGTTTTCACGTGTTAAAATGGGAATGAGAATATTTACTTAACTCTGAATTTTGTTGACTGTGAGAAGGTTTGTTAAATCCCAGGAACAGGAAAATTGTGAACAGTTGATGGTGAGGGATTGACAAGAGGACAAAAAGGAGGTGACGGTAGAGGTAACGTGTATTTGCATGTGGGAGGAAGGGAGTATATTGGAAATCTCTGTACCTTCAGCTCAATTTTGCTTTGAACCTAAAATTGTTCTAAAAAAAGAAAAGGTGTAGTAAATCATTTTTCTATAGTACTCAAAAGCTTGGTACTCAAAAGTACTCCCAAATAAATTCCAGATTCCTTAGGATGATATTAAATCTGTTTCAGATCTGTCCCTAGTCTCTCTGATCTCATCTTTGATGATCTTGCTTCTTTAAAGCCTTCTTTATTCCCACTTGTCCTACCTCGGGGTGCTATTTAAAATTGTATAGGATGCCTGGGTGGCTCAGTTGATTAAGCATCTGACTCTTGATTTCAGCTCGGGTAATGATTGCAGGGTCCTGGGATCGAGCCCCACATCGGGCTCTGCACTGGGCATGAAGCCTGGTTAAGATTTTCTCTCTCTCTCACCCGCCTTCTCCCTATGCGCCCTCACTCCTGCTTGCTCACACACACTTTCTCTCTCAAAACAATAAATAAAATAAAATAAAATAAAAAAATAGCATAGACTGAGTAGCTTATAGACAACAGAAATTTATTTCTCACAATTCTGAAGGCTGGTAGTTCAAGATCACTGTACCAGCATGGTCAGGCTCTGGTGAAGACCCTCCTCCAAGTTGTAGATTACTGACTTCTCTTTGTATCCTTACATGGCAGAGAGTGGAGAGAACAAGCAAGCTTTCTCATGAGGGCACTAATCCCATTCACCAGGGCAGCATCCTCGTGGCCGCATCTAATCCTAATTGCTTCCCAAAGGTCCCATCTCCTAATATCATCATGATTGAGTGGTAGGGTTTCAACATACACATTTTGGGGAGACATAAACATTTAGTGCTTAACATTATGACACTGAAATATACACCCATTCTCATACCTCTCATGTAGTTTCACACGTACACTCGGATGTACTTTGTTCTCTCTGAAACACCCTTTCTTCCTATCTTGTCAAAATTATTCAATGTCCCACTTATGTGCTTCTCCTGCACCTTCTCCTACAGCCTTTTTTGACACTTCTTAGACTTACTTTCTCCAAACTTGGCTCTCCTATAGCAGTTTTTGTTCTTCACTTTCAGAACTTGCATTTTAGCTAGGTGATGAGCCCTCTGTCCATCTGACATTTTTAGAAGTACAAAAATGTCCTATCACAAAATATTTTGCTGGTCTCTGATTTCAGTTTTGCTAGGGTCAGATCTTATCCCGAACTTAGTTATATCTAAGCATGGTCCATTTAACTGAAGGGGGTGGAGGTAGGGAATGTGGTCCTGGGGTTGGGGTCATTATTAGCATAGTTCTAATGGAAACATGTTCCTGATGTAAAATTTTATTTCATGCAGTGAGTACACAGTAGTTTACTGGCTGATCCCTTCCTTTTCTCTAACATGCTTCACATTTGTTCCGGTGGTGACTGTGGCTAGGCTAGAAAGAACACCAGCCCATCCCAGGTTCCCGACCCCTCAAGCTGCCATAACATCTAGCATAGATTTTTTAACCATTAAAACTCTGGCTTTCTTCTAGAAAACAATCCAAAGATTTCAAGAATGAAAATTAGATATTGCTGGTATACAGAACACAGAAAAGCAAACACAGAAAAGCATTGGACAGACCAGTACTGAACAAACACCAGACATTTATTTGTTATGATGTTTTTATTGTGTGGTTTTTCTCTGTCCCTAGAATTGTTCTGTTGTACATATTCGCCCCATGTAACTATGTGTGTTGGCCACTTTGGTGCTTTTGCCCACTAAAAAGGAAAGCAAAGTATACTGTAACAGGTTTGGAGTAGTAGCAAAATTATGTTTTCCTTAAGGAAATGAACCAGTAGGTCTGGCTATTCATAACTTTTCTTGTGGTAGCCAAGAAGATCCTAATACCATTTAAATTGATAAAACATGTTGACAATGTCAACTAAGACCTGAGAGATTCAATAATTTAGAAGAAAAAAATTAGTATCAGTGTAGAATTCTTTTTTTTTAAAGATTTTATTTATTTATTTGGCAGAGCGAGAGAGAACAAGCAGGGGGGAGTGGCAGAGGGAGAGGGTGAGAGAAAAGCAGGCTCCCCACTGAGCAGGCAGACTGATAAAGGGTCAGTCCCAGGACCCGGGGATCATGACCTCAGCCTAAGGCAGATGCTTAACCTACTGAGCCACCCAGGCACCCCTCAGCATAGAATTCTTGAATATGAATTAAGAAACTTATTAGCATTATGTGAAGTTCATTTTCCTTAATATAGTTATGTTACTGTTTATGTAAGTGAACTTGGTTATTTGCAAATTAGCAAATCTTTCTTTGGGAAGAACTCTGCTCATGTTTACTACATCAGTTAGAGCCTTGAAAACCAATTAAAGTGTCCTCAAACTTTGCAAGTAGACAATGAATATACCATTATTTCTGTTCAGAGAAAAGTGGAATAAACAAAATAATCTCATTGAAAGACATTTACACGATGACAACTTTGCAGTTTGTACCATAGGATCTCAGGAAAGAGATTAAAGAACACTTACAAAAATCTGTATTATAAAAATCCGAATTAAAGCTGCTAGAGTTAATTCCTTTTTAAAAATAAACATTTTCTTTTGGAATAAGTTTAGATTTACAGAAAAGTTGCAAACATAGTACAGAGAATTCCCGTATATCCTTCACCCAGTTTCCCCTGATGTTAACATCTTACACAACTATGGTATGTTTGCCAGAACTGAGAAATTAACATTAGTACAGTACTATTAAATAAACTCCAGACTTTATTTGAATTTTACCATTTATCTACTTATGTCCTTTTTCTATTCTAGGATCTAATCCAGGATATCATATTGCATTTAGTCATTAAGTATCCCTAGTTTCCTGTGGTCTGTGATAGTTTCTTAGTTGTTTCTTGTTTTTCATAACCTGGGTCGCTTGGTTAAGGTAATGTCTGCACGGTTTCTTCACTGTGAAGTTACTGTTTCTCATTTTCCATACTCTGTTCTTTGGGAGCACATCACTAAGTCCAGTTCACATTAAAGGGGAGGAAGGATTAAGCTCCATCTCCTGGAATAGGTAGTATCCACATATAATATTAATTTATTTAATTTTGTTATTAATAATAGTTGCACTGAAAGGTTGGTTTTTTCGTAGCTGTCTTTAATACGCCGCCTTCTAGTAGAACTAGTTTGAGACCACAGTCTTTACAACTCTGTTAAACTTTCTAACACCTTAATCAGTTATGCTGTTGATGCTTATCTAAATAGGAATTAATCATCTGGAGTAGGAATAAGGAACCTTCCAGGGATACTGTGGGAGCCTTAGAGGCCGCATCTAGTTTGCTGCTTATGTTAATAGCACTGGAACCTAGCAAGTAGAGGTAATTGGAGACATCTTCATTGATTGCCAGGGATTGGAAGAATATAAAAATTTGAGTGCTATATCTAAAAAAGTTTTAAGTTTCTCTACATTTTTGACTCTTGGGCAAGAGGAAAGGAACTGACATTTGACACTTACCATACCGAGCGCATTTTTTAATTTACTGTTGCTAAAAGCCATGTGAGGTAGCTATAATGTTTTCTTTCTTTTTTTTTTTTTTTTAAAGATTTTATTTATTTATTCGACAGAGATAGAGACAGCCAGCGAGAGAGGGAACACAAGTAGGGGGAGTGGGAGAGGAAGAAGCAGGCTCATAGCGGAAGAGCCTGATGTGGGGCTCGATCCCACAACGCCAGGATCACGCCCTGAGCCGAAGGCAGACGCTTAACCGCTGTGTCACCCAGGCGCCCCTATAATCTGTTTTCTAGAAGAGAAAAACTAAAGCTTAGAAAAGTAAAAATGTCAATAGAACAGAATTCAAACCCAGGTCTTTGTGACTTCTCATTTCTTCTTCTTCTTCTTTTTTTTTTTTCTTTACCATACATGTTTCCTTCTTTCGTGAGTCTCGTACATTCATTTCTCTGTCTTTATTCCTGTTCCCCTTATCTCCCTTCTTTTAATTTCTTCTTCCTCTTAAGATGAAGTATTTTTTAAATTTAGAGGTGAGGAAAATGGGTCTAATTCATTGCTGATGGAAATGTGAATTGGTATAGTCTTTGGATAAAAATGTTCCGTTGATCTATGTGTCTGTTTTTCCGTCGATACCATACTGTCTTGATCACTACCGCTCTGTAATATAGTTTGAAGTCTGGAATTGTGATGTCACTAGCCTTGCCTTTCTTTTTCAAGATTGCTTTGACTATTTGGGGTCTTTTATGGTTCCATACACATTTTAGGATTGATTGTTTAGCTCTGTGAAAACTGCTGGTGGTATTTTGATAGGGATTACATTAAATGTGTAGATTGCTTTGGGTAGTACAGACATTTTAACAATATCTCTTCTTCCCATCTATGAGTATGGAATGTTTTTCCGTTTCTTTGTGTCATCTTCAATTTCTTTCATCAGCGTTTTATAGTTTTCAGAGTACAGATCTTTCACCTCTGTGGTTAGGTTTATTCCTAAGTATCTCATGGCTTTTGGTGTAATTGTAAATGGGATCGACTCCTTAATTTCTCTTTCTGCTGCTTCATTATTGGTGTAGAGGAATGCAACAGATTATTGTATGTTGATTTTGTGTCCTGCGACTTTACTGAATTTGTCTATCAGTTGTAGCAATTTTTTGGTGGAGTCTTTCGGGTTTTCTACATACATGTTGTCTGCACATGGTGAAAGTTTTACTTCTTTGCCAATTGCCTTTTATTTCTTTTCGTTGTCTGATTGCTGAGGCTAGGACTTCTAGTACTATGTTAAATAACAGTGGTGAGAGTGGATACCCCTGTCTTGTGCCTGACCTTAGAGGAAAAACTCTGTTTTTCCCTTTTGAGGATGATATCAGCTGTGGGTTTTTATATATGGCCTTTATGATGTTGAGGTATGTTCCTTCCTTAGTTGTCTACGTAGGCCAGACTGGTTTTAGTTGTCCACATAGGCATAGAGACCTTCCCTCAAGGCCTCTGCTTATGCGGTTATTTCTGCTTGGAATTGTCTTTTCCTCTTCCACTTCCGTATCCCCATCACCAACCACTTACTCTTTAAAAACTTACTTCTGTGTATCCTCTACTAGAAATTCTCCCTGCCCTCACCCTCAATCCCAGGCTAAACTAGGTGACCTCTATCCTGCATTTACCATGTGTATTATTGTGAATTCTTTCTCACTTTCTCTTCCCCCCTAGACAAGGGAAGGACTGATGTTTTTATCATTACAATTCTGGTACCTTCCAAGCACCTGGGACTGTTCATTTCCTCCATGATTGAATATCCTGTGCCCCCCCCCCCACCTTCAAAGTTCTTTAAGTCATAGCCAAAAAGTGGCTTCTCGGGGCGCCTGGGTGGCGCAGTCGTTAAGCGTCTGCCTTCGGCTCAGGGCGTGATCCCGACGTTCCGGGATCGAGTCCCACATCGGGCTCCTCCACTGGGAGCCTGCTTCTTCCTCTCCCACTCCCCTGCTGTGTTCCCTCTCTCGCTGGCTGTCTCTCTGTCACATGAATAAATAAAATCTTTAAAAAAAAAAAAGTGGCTTCTCATTCAAATTTTAGAGATTAAGATGAAACATCTTTATGTTTAGCATAGGGGGAAAAGTATTTCTTTGGGGTCACGTATCTAATACAAATAACATACTAGATTAAAAGACAGATTATAAAGCAAATAATTTCATTCATTGTTTAAATTGATGGATATCTTCATAAGTAATCGTGTATAATCATGATATGTACATTGTGCCATTTTAAATTATGGTACATAGTTACCTAGATTTCTTATGACTGGAGACAGCTATTTAGATTCTTCAGAGTAGGATTACAGAGTTATTAAGTGCTAATTTCTGTGGGTACAGATGAGTGTGGTTGAAACATCTGATAAATGGTAATACCTGGTGCTAAGAGGTGCTAAAATGATACCACATATTGGGAACCAACAAGTGCCCAAGAAATAATAGTTTTGATATTTGGGGCTAGGTATGCCTTTTTAACCATTAATATGTAGTTGAAAATTCTGTATTAATTGCCAACCACAGATGAGATCAGTGGTTAATTTCAGAGTTGAGTAATAGAATAGTGCATTTTTAAAAATTCTCACAGTTTTTAGAGAGACAGTTGATTTTTTTTTTTTTTTTTTTTTGAGGGAGAGAGAGAGAGAGAGCACATGTGCACATGTGGTGGAGAGATGGGATGGAGGGAGGGGGAGAATCTTAAGCAGGCTCCAAGCCTAGTGCAGAGCCCAACATGGGGCTGGATCTCACGACCTGAGCTGACTTCAAGCATCAGACACTTAACTGACTGAGCCACCCATGCACCCCTAGAGACACAGTTGACTTTTAAGTTAGAAGAACCAGAGTTGCTAATAAACACTGCAGAAAACAGAAATGTCTTCTATTTGATGGAATGATTAGAACACAAATTATACCCTTTTACGTCAGAATATTACAGCTGGTGTTTCTGAAAGACTCTTTTAACATATTATATTTTCCACTGTAACCAGTTTTGCTTTAGAAAATAGTGGTTTGAAAGGTAAAGTGTTCACAACATTGAACAGGCAGGGTGGAGTTTGTGATTAGGTTTGTTACCTAAGATGAGCATTTTGTTTTTTAATGCTGTTTCAGTCATTTTAATAACAATATTGTTTTTTTTCAGTAGCCTACTTCCCAGTTAAAAGTTTTTTTTAACAATCACACGATGAATTATGTAATATGTGGTTTACTTTTCTTACTACAATTATTCATATAAAGGAGTTTTATGGAAATTATAAGCTATAGAAGCAATCATTATTAACTGTGATTATAAACTAGTTGCTTTCAGCGAAGATTTTAGTTTATGGTGAAGTGAGTATTTCTTTTTTGAAAATTTATTATATAAACAAATCTTATTAATAATGGTAGGCTTTAGCTTTCATTTTAACATGATAGCTATGCTGAATAGTTTCTATGCAAAGAGGATGTTTTTATGTTCAGTTTCCAAATAGCTTATGTCTGGATATAATTGCACAATCAACTATTAATGTAAATTATTGTCCAATGAAATTTTCTAAAGTGAGCAATAACCTTACAAGGACTGAATTAAAATGAAAAAAAAAAAAAACCAACAAAACTTAGATTCTAGAAGGAGGCCATCTCCTTTTTTTATTTGTTTTCTGTCACTATGGTTTTTTCATACCCTGTCCTCCAACCCCATTTCTTCAAGACTCCTAAAAAGTGTCGTAGAAAATAATGTCGATGCTTATAATAAATCAGAAATAGTAAGGAGACTTTGAAAGAATCAACGAACTTTCACCTCCTCCCACCTCCCTGCACCCCTGGTGCCAAAAGACATAACTATTTTTCTTATGTTTGGCTGCTATTCAGAGTATCTTTTCTATTTTTCGCAGTGATGTTGAACCTGAATGGCTGGACAGTGTGCAGAAAAATGGAGAATTATTTTATTTGGAATTGAGTGAGGATGAAGAAGAAAGCCTCCTTCCTGAGACTCCTACTGTGAACCATGTCAGGTTCAGTGAAAATGAGATTATAATTGAAGAGGATGATTACAAAGAAGGAAAAAAGTATGAACCTAAACTCAAGCGGTTTACCAAAATTTTAAAAAGTAAAAGTCTTCTACCCAAGCGCTACAATAAAAAAAACAGTAATGACAATGAGCCAGTGTCCATTCTAAAGCATCAGTCCAACCAGAAAACAGGAGTTGTTGTCCAACAGCGGTACAAGGATGTGAATGTTTATGTAAACCCCAAAAAGTTAACTGTGATCAAAGCCAAAGAGCAGCTCAAGCTTCTGGAAGTCCTGGTTGGGATTATCCATCAGACCAAGTGGAGCTGGAAAAGAAGTGGAAAACAGGGCAGTGGAGAGAGACTTGTGGTCCATGGCCTGCTGCCAGGAGGCTCTGCTATGAAGAGTGGTCAGATATTAATTGGTAAGTGTTGCTGGTGAACATCAGTTCTTGTTTGCAGAGATTCATGATTAGTGATGCCTTGTGAGACATGATCAAAACAGAATTATATCCAAAGTCTCAACAGATTAAGGACTGCTTGATGGTATTTGGGGCAGTAGTGAAATTGGTAAGCGTGGTGTACTACAAGGCATGATGTTCTTAAAATAAGTACTTTGGGGAGTGGAATATGTGTTTGCCTCATTTGGGCCAAGGAGTAGCTTAACTAATTTTTGAGTTTTGAGTTATATCATTTTATTTCATCTTGGTTATATTTGCTGACAAGAAAAGAAAATAAGTTAATTTTACAGTGATAATTTAGATTTGAATGACCTATATCCACTAGCATGATATAAAAATATGTAATTTATGAATAAAAATACTTTTAAATTGTATGTTTGCACTTGAGGACACTAAGTTCTTGGAGTGGTTTTAAACTGTTTCGTTTGGCATATTTAGCAATGGTGATGTTATACATAAATTTCCTTGTAAGGGCGCTTGTCACAAAATATCTCATCAATTTGAAGGGAAAAAAATAAATCCAAAAGTTATTCTGAATATATATTAAGGCGAGCATTTTGTATTGCTGATACTTTTTCAGCTGTTTGGTATAATGCTTGAGTTAGTAGCAACTTTATTACTTAGGTAAAAGCTGTATCAGTCAAATGTGAGAATATATTATTCGTGAAATGTAAAAGTTATTAGCAAATCTAAAAGCTGACAATCCTTTAAGTTGACTCAGCCTACAAGATTTAGATACAGGAACTTTTATAACTGCTTAGAAATATTTAAAAACACTTCTTTAAGTCTGAATTGCAGTTGTTTATTCATCGATTCCACAAAATTGTGGAGCATCTGCTAAGTGTCAGGAATACAAAGATTACTCTTAAGGATGCACTCACTCCTCTTCAGAAGCTCCTACTGTGGTGCGAGAGGTGGGTCAGAAATAGGCAGACAGTTTCACATAGTGTGGTAAGTGCCGTGATCGGGTTTACAAGAACGCATCACGTAGGAAGAGCATCTATGCAGTGTGTGTTCCAAATGGTTGCGGCAAGATCTCCGCACTCCCTTCTTACAATGTAATGTTGATACTCCTCCTATGGAGAGTTTAGTTTTTGTGTCCTCCCTTCCCTCCCCCTGTGGGCCTGGGCTACAGTTTAAGTAGTGCTATGTGATTTCAGAGGTGGGATCATAAAAGGTGATACAGCTTCTGCCTGGTGTTCTTGGAACCCAGTTGCCATTGTGTGAGCGAGGCCGGTCCACATGAAGAGGCTGTGAGTATTATTCTGGCTGATCACCCCAGCTGAGGCTTCAGCCACCCTGCAGCATCAGCTACCACACATGAGTGAAGAAGCCTTCCAGAAAATTCCAGCCCCAACCACATCTGGCTGCAACCATGTGGGAAACCCCGAGTGAGAACCTCAGCTAAGCCCAGTCAACCCCAAAACCAGGAAAGATAAAAAATGGTGGTTGTTGTTTTGAAGTTTTGGGGTCATTCGTTATGCAGCAATGGATAGCTGGAACAGAAGCTAATGCATGCTTACGTTTTCTCAGGCGCTCAACTTCCTTTTTTGTAAAATGTCTCAGGCTTATTCTTTTCGTTCTGTCGGAAGATGCCAGAATTCATGCTTATGAAATCTTGCCTGGTTGTTGCCACCCACCATAATTTTAGGATACAACATGATGGGAGACTCCTGTATTTATCTGGGGCCTCTGCTCAGAACGTAATTGGACTAATTTGTAGACAAATCTCTAAATTCTTTTTACCCATTTCTCTTGAAACCTAATGGAGAGGTGGTTATGATCAGGAGTGTCCTATTCCATGCTTCCTTTCCCCTGATCCTCACTCCAGTCTGCTGAGCCTTCTAGGAACGCCACTTACCTCTAGACCTCTTCTTTCTGCACCATCTGTATAGGAGGAAAGAGAATGAACTACAGAGAAGAAGAAACTGCTATGTAGTCCTGTTTATCTTTAAAATGATTTAAAGATACACAGGATGCTGGTAGTATACTTTTTGACCTGAGTGTGGTTACATGGGAATGTTCACTTTTTGATAATCTATTGTTGTACTACTACAGTTTGTGCACTTTTCTGCATGTGTATGAATAGCAGTGAAAAGGCAGAAAAATGAAGTGCATGATTTCAGTTTCATAATGGAAGAGTTTATGATTTACCAGTAAGTAAAAAAAAAAAAAAAGATTTGTCAGAATAAAATGATTATTTCATCTTTGGTGCATAGCAAAATGCTTGGTTGATAAATAAGCCCTCAGAAGCATTTATTGAATAAATGCACAAACTGTAGAAAAATATGTACAGGGAAAACAATTGGAAGTAAACACAAATACAGCAAAATGCTAATAGTGCTGGGTTTGTGTAGAGACATTATAGGTGGTTTGTTTTATCTTTTTTCGTATTTTTAATTTTATGGTGATGTATATTTTTAAAGTTACATACTTTGGGAATAAATAATGGACAATTTTAATGTCATGGTGACTTTGCTAATCCCACAGCATGGAATTTTCTCATTTGTTTCTTTCATAGTTCCATTTTACACTGAAGTCTGTAGTTGAACCGTGAGGTAACCCCATAGGCAGGAGGATCTTGAAAACTTTGTCCTGGTAATGCACTTTGCTGGGGTGACTTCTGCCATCCTCTCGCTGGAGAATGGCCGTCCTTTGACTAAAGTGCGTTGGCCAACACAGTGAGACTGGGGACTCTTCCCATTCTTTCCTTTCACGGCGGTAGAACTCCATTCTATTCTGATTCTTCTTTGCTGGGATTTGGGGGGTTTTGCTGCATTTTCTGGTGCCATTTTTGCTGTTCTTGCTGCTGACTTGCATCTTTATTTTTTATTTCTGAGTTTTTCTTAAAGTTTGACCGTTAGGGGCGCCAGGGTGGCTCAGTCAGTTAAGTGGCTGACTCTTGATTTCGGCTCAGGTCATGATCTTAGGGTCGGGAGTTCAGCCCCGTGTTGGGCTCCTTACTGGGCCTGGAGTCTGCTTAAGATTCTCTCTTTCCCTCTCCCTATGCCCCTGCCTGCCCCTGCCCACCCCCATGCACGTGAGCACATGTGCTCTCTCTCTCTCAAATAAATAAATCTTAAAAAAAAAAAAAAGTGTCAGCTATTTGCTCCCTGACTACCCATAGCCAGCCTCCATCCCTAGACCAAAGCAAATCCTCTTTTGACCTGCATCCTAGAAACTGCCTATCGCCTTGGTGATTTTTTTTTTTTCATCACAATGACCCATTTTTCCTCATTTTAACTAGGTGTTTTTTAAGGATTGGAAAGGATAGGGTTAAAGAAATCACACAACGTTCTAGACAACGTACCCCTGCAGAATGTTTCTTCTCAACAATAAAACGAAGTTTTTATTTTGAGTGCTTTTTGTGTAACTTCTAATGTTCTCACCTGTGATAACTGAATAACTTTGTTTTATATGACACACTTGTGCTATTTCTCTTTTTAAGTTTTTTGAAGTTTTTTTTAATCCTTTAAAAAATCTTTTTGAGGTATAACATACATTCAAAGCATGAACAAATCTTAAGTGTACATTCAACGAATTTTGACGTATGTATATACCTGTGTAACTACCACCCAGATCAAGATAAAGAACATTTCCAATACCCAGAAGGCTCCATTGTGCCTCCTCCCGGTTAATACCCTCTCCCCTCTGAAAGTCAAGTTTTCTATCAACAGAGTGACTTTTCCTCCTCCTCTTCTTTTTTTTTTTAATTTCACCTCTTCTTAAACTTCCTTTAATAGAAGTATATAGTGTGAATTCTCTTGCGTTTATTTTCTTTATTTTATAATCTGTGAAAAATATCCAGGCTGTTTCTATGTAGTATTCCACTGTATATTCATTTCTCCATTTCACTGTTGATGGACATTCTGGTTGTTTCCAGTTAAAACATTTGAAGTACTTTTTTAGAAAGATAGGTTTGGTTTTTTGTGAGCACCTAATGAATGGTTTTATTCTCTAAAATTTTGCATGTTGCTATTTGATACACATTTTTATTTTCACTTTCTGTAATACTTAAAACATTTCAGTTTTCTTCTCCTAGAGTTTTAGAGCGAGAGAGTGAGAGCAAGTTGGGGGAGGGTCTGAGGGAGAGGGACAGAGAGAATCTCAAGCAGACTCCAAGCTGAGCATGGAACCTGATGTGGGGCTCGATCTCACAACCCAGGATCATGACCTGAGTTGAAACCAAGAGTCACACACTTACCCAACTGAGCCACCCAGGCGCCCCAACATTTCAGTTTTGTTAACGAAAGTAACTCTACTGTATTTGTCTGTCTCTCCTCCCTCACATCATTTCTTTCCCACATTTAACCTGTGGTACTTGACCCAGTAGTAAAGGAAAGAAACCAGCAGTGACTTCATTGGAAAGATAGAATTAGAGTTTTTAGGCCTTCCTAGAGAGCTTCTGGTGCAGTTACTTCCTTCTACAGATGAGTACCAGAAGGATTATGTGATTTACTGAAGAACAGAGGGCAGTCGGTGATAAAGCTGGGACCTACAAGTTCTCATTTCTATTCACAAAACTCTTTCACTTGCTGTGGTGCTCACTTGAATGGGCGGGGAAAGTGCCAAAGGATTTCTCTTTGAAGCCAAAAAGAAAAGAAATTATTTAATCCTTTCAAAATGTAATTTGGAAATAAGGATTAGGATACAACAATGTACCACTTCACCCATTTAATCCATTTTGAGACACTTATCCAAAAGAAATCATCTAAAACAGATCTGTAAACCATGACCTGTATGTCAGATCAGGCCTACCACTCGTTTTTTGTAGTCTGAAAACGGAGAATGATTTTTACCTTTTCAGTGATTTAAAAAAAAAAAAATCAAAACACTAATATTTTATTACATATGAAAGTTATGTGAGATTCACATGTTAGTGTTCAGAAATAAACCTGGACTGGAGCACAGCCACATTCATGTGTTTATTGTCTATGGCTGCTTTCGAGCTGCAGTTGCAGAGTTGAGTAGTTGCTGCAACAAAAACCATATGGCCTGCAGAGCCTGAAATATTTACTTATCTGGCCCTTTACAGAAAGCTTGCTGACCCCAGATGTAAAAGAAAGAAAACTATGTGCATGAAAACATTTATTTAAGCATTTTTTAAGTAAGGATAAAAAATAAAAAGCATGACAATGTCAAACTGAAGTATGGTTATTTGAATTATAATTTGATAAATGTATTTGTTATTTGACTATTAAAATTGTCATCTAAACACTATGTACCAACATAAAAATTCTTATTGCTTGAGAAGTTTAAAAGGATGAAATTCCTTTATACCTCACTTGTGTCAATGTAAGTAAAGACTAAAAATAATTTGCGAAAATAATTATGGCTATAAGTGCCGGGGTCATCAGTAATTTTTCAAACATTTCTGTAGTATTATTTTCTATTTTAATGAGAAATAAAAACCTTGCACCAGTTTCTTATCCGGCATCACCAGGGAATGTGATCTTTTACTTAATGAAATGTTTTGAATGATAGTTATAATATATGAGCCACCATTATTCAAGGATTTCTAGAATGATAGGTTAGGAGAGACCTTAATTTTCTGCTTATGCCTGCATATTATAAGTGAGGGATTGATAATTGGAATTCAAAAAATATATAATAAAGTTAATTCTCTCAAAATTTAAGAATTTTTCAGTAAATGCCTTGACAGTAAATGCATTAACTTGAAGGTATAAAATGGCAATATGGTAACTATGTTTCAAAGCCAGATTTTCTTCCCCCTGAAGTCAAATTCAGCTTAATTTAAAAGACCAGTTTAAACTCACAGTCCGCTCCCACCCCACTGGCGCGTACATATTTCCTAGTCCTTCTGTGCATAAATCCCTTCTTCTAACAAGATGGACTTTTTTTTTTCTCCAGTGACTTCTTCTCTGTACCTTGTACATCCAGATCTGTTCTTTTTCATTCATGGTCCCTGATTCTCATTTGGCGCTTAGCCAAAACCGTTTTGTATTGTTAGGCAGGTGTATTCGTTTTCTATAGCCGCTGTGACAAATTACCCCAAACTTAGTGGTTTAGAATGACAGAAATTTATCATCTTGCAGTTCTGGAAGTTAGAAGTCTAAAATGTGCCCTCTTGCACTAAAATCGAAGTATCCACAGGGCTGCATTCCTTATGGATTCTCTAGGGTAGAAATCCCTTTCCTCGGCCAGCTTTTCGGAGGCCACCTGAATTCCTTGTCTTGTGGTCCCTTCCTGTATCTTCAAAGCCAACAGCGTAGCATTTTTAAGTTTTTCTCTGACTCTGAACCTCCTGCCTCCTTCCTTATAAATACCCTGTGATTATATTGGGCCACTTAGATAATCTCCCGATCTCAACATCCTTAACTTAATTACTTCTGCCAAGTCCCTTTTGCCATGTAAGGTAACATTCACAGATTTCAGTGATTAGGATGTGGACAACTTTAGGGGACCATTAATCTGCCTACCACAGTGGGTTTTTTTTTTTTTTTTGTAAAATAATGAGTTTTAATTTGTTTTTATAATAGTAGTATTTGTTTAATGTAGACAGTTTAGAAAATAAAGCAAAAAAAGAAAAAGCCCATACACCCAGAGGCAACATTTTACGTAGATACAGATATAGATGTCTTTTCTTTTTTCTACATTTATATGTAATAGTTTTGTTTTAAAAATAATTTCTTGGACTGTATATTCATTTTGTATATAGTATTAATAGAGTAGTAAACAAACTTTGGCATATATTTTCATAGCCCTCGGTGCCCTGCAGTTACACATTTGATATTAAGCAGATGCTGAGGAATGCATTGATGGATTTTCTCAAATGATTAATTTTACATTGAGGAATTGAGTACTGTAATAAACTGATTTCACCTTTTTCTATTTCATTTGACTTTTGAATGTATCTTTTTTTTTTTTTAAGATTATTTATTTATTTATTTGTCAGAGAGAGACAGCCAGCGAGAGAAGGAACACAGGCAGGGGGAGTGGGAGAGGAAGAAGCAGGCTCCCAGCGGAGCAGGGAGCCTGATGCGGGGCTCGATCCCGGGACCCTGGGATCACGCCCTGGGCCGAAGGCAGACGCTTAATGACTGAGCCATCCAGGCCACCCTGAATGTACCTTGATAAAATTTTCCATCAGTAATTCACATTTCTTACCTAACAGTTCAAACAATTTCATGCAGTTCATTTCCTTTCAGCCTTTGACAGGGCATCCTAATGACCCCTGTGTGCTTGCTGAGAAGGAACTCTGCCCACTGCAGTGATAGGATGTCCAGGAAGCCTGCCATTTCTGAGTCACAGAGTTGCTGACAAGAACTTGAGGAAAACAAATATGTGGGAGAATGAGAAGTAAATATAACACTTCTGTTATAGAAAGAGAAAATTTTCCACTAAACATTTTAAAATATGTATACTACACTCGCTCTAAAATCCATTTTCTTATCTGTTATGACAATACATGTATGTCTCTTACTTTTAGAGCTTTGTTAGACATGTTTTTAGATGGTTACTTCCTACAGTAGTACTACAGATGGTTACTACCTCTGTTGTCCAAGGCTGTTCACAAACATCCTTGAAAAAGTAATCCAGAACAAGGACTTTTAGTACTTTGCCTTGCAAGATGTACGAAAACACGAGAGACTGATGGAGAATCGTCTACCAACACTGATATCTATATACATGTTTATAATCTGTCTTCCCCAGAGTATGAAGCTCCGTGACGGTAGAGATTTTTGTCTGTTTTGTTCAATTCTCTATCTATAGTGCCTAGAACAGTGCATGGCACACAGTAGGTGCTCAGTGAATATCTGTTAGATGAATATTCATTATTTGGTCCATTTCCTAATGATATATTTAGGAATGACAAAAAATAACCTTGGTATGTATATATTTCTATTAGTAAAACTCACAGTATTTTGATATTACCTCTATGTTATAAAAGTAAATTTCCATTTTAACACTGATCTTTATTTTATGAAAGCCACCAAATTTGATAAACATACACATTTAAAGAAAAGCCATGGAAATGGAGCTTTTACCAAAACATGTGGGTTTTGTTATGGTTGGGGCCTTTGAAACAAAGAGCTGTGTGTAGGCACAGATCAATAATAGCGGTGAATGCCACAGCATATTGAGTTATGATGTACCACATGGATTTAATTAAAATTTCAGCCAAATTTTTTTTACTGTGGGTTTAACTGATTAGATTTAATTTTGCTAAGTGCCGTTCTTGGTTTATGCTACAAATTTTTTATTTGTCCTTTGAGTTTACATAATTCTACCAATTGTATCCAAAATGAGAATATTCATCTCTTAGTTCTGGCGTAACGTTGGGCTGTATTATAGTATAAGAAAGGAGTGGAGTGGGAGCTTAGCTCTGCTGCTATGGGCTGTATAATAACACATAATGAGTTCCATAGTACTTTGAAGAGGTTGGAATAGATGCTTTTTAATGTTCTAATTCTAGGTCTTTTTGTTTTTGGATATTCATAAAACGACCTTTGTTATTTTGTTTTCAGGTGATGTGCTTGTTGCTGTGAATGATGTTGATGTGACCTCTGAGAACATAGAGAGAGTTCTGTCTTGCATTCCTGGACCTATGCAGGTATGAACAGTGTTCTTTGTATTTTATGATGAACTACAGAAAATAAAGACATCCTACATGTACTGTTCTCTTTTTTAAGATTCTGAAAATCATCATGTATAAGGTGAGTTACACTTACATACTTGACTATTTAAAAAATTTTAGCTCCTGCTAACATTTTTAGCTTTTGGAGATTATTCTAAAAAGAGAGAGAAATATCTATAAATAAAACTCCTCCTATGTAAAGCAGGAATAATGACAATAATTTAAAAAATATATATAATGACTATCGTGCCATTATGATTACTATAATGTTGATGAAGATCCAGTTCCTAGAGAAGTCATTTTAAACAGTCATGAAATTTTCTTTTCTGTGATTTACTCAAATCACAATTCCTATAAAGTTTTTTTAGTGTGGTTTTATTTATATTAAAAATTAGTTATACTATTTTCTTGATTTTTTTTCTGTTATCTAATTTAGCCTTATTCCTGAGCCTTTATGTAGCTACTTAGTGAATTATTTTTCATTCCTTGTAGGTAAAAATAAATCTCTTTCATAATAGTTATTTTGATAGTCTAAGCATTGACATTTTGTGTCATAGGTGACATTTTTAGGTCATTAGATGTGTTTTGAAAGTGCTGTACTTTCTATTTAGGAATGCTCTGCTCTTGTTAGTATCAGGAATTAGCTTTCTCTCTTTTGAGGGGTAGGGAGGATGATATGCTTTAGATAGGTTAGATAGTCCATCAGACTATGAAAGGATGAACCACTTTCTGGATTGATCAGGATGAAGAACAGAATCCCTGATAAAACAGAATCTTCCTGCGTCTGATTTGAGATTCCAAAATAATAGGACCCATGATGAGATTCTTTATTTTCTAAGAAATAACACTTCCTATGTTCACTTCTTTCTCTTAAAACACACACACACACACGGACACACACACCCCAACGACACACATGGATGCTCTGTAAAAGTGCTATCTTTGTGCAAATGCAAAATGAAAGTGCTAGAATAACTATGGCAGCCAGTGACCAGCAGTGCCTATGAATGGATAGGGAGATGTCGATGGAGACAGGGTGGTGTTCGAAATATTAACAGTTGGGCAGACACCAGCCATAATGCTGAAATAGGGTATACTGTTGTCCCCTTTGGTTGTCAGGTGTAGAGAGGTCGTAGGGTGAGCCAGGGTATTAGGGCACCTCAGGGGGCTCAGACAGCAGCTACTTACCAATCAGTAATGAAGAATTACAGTATTTTAACAACTGAAACGGCTTCACCCAAGCAAACTGGCTGCACAACAGCCCCGGGTCAGGGCTCCTCCCTCCTGCCTCTGTCAGTTGCAGGTGTCTGCCAGTGTAGCTAGAGTTCAACCACGGCTCTTCTGTCTTCCAAAAATATTGTGTTTATAGTGGAGGCACATTATATTTACGTTTAGTTAACATTTGCAAATAGAGCTATGCACACTCAGAAGTAAAAAAAAAAAAGAGGAAGAAATAATGATTTAAATATTTTGGTCCGAATCCACCCACCATTTACATGTCCTTGTTAAGTATGAAGTAGGAGTCCGTGTATCTGCTGTTGGCCCAGTTTGCCTTTTATGGCACGAGCATCTTGCTACATTAAGTGTGGTTCTGTATTTAAATACACACACAGCACACAGCTTTTATGTGCCAATATGTACATCTTGTGCCTAAATGAAGAAACAGCAGTTTGTTTTGAAAATGGAAGAAAAACTGTTTTGAGTTGTTTGAATTTATCGTATTGAGAGAGTATGTTATACTCCAGCACATTCTCCTTCCTAACGTAAGCTCAGAGTGATTTTGACAGTATATAATTTGAGAATGTAACTCCATCATAAGATGTATATTATTAAAACCTTTAATTTAAGAAAATGAGCTTTCTTCTTATTATAAAGTTTCATTGTAAGAGTTGGAAAATATGAAGAAGTAAGGGACAAAATCTTTTAAAATCCCATCACCTGAGGAAAATCATGATTAATATTTCAGAATATTTTATTCTAGTTTAACCCCTTGAGTATAAACATGTATGCATTTGTTTGTCTTACTAGCAGACTTAGTATTACAGCTGTGTCATACTCAAAAGCAAGCACCAGCGTTTAGCATGATGTATCTTTAATAATGGTTTAGAACATAGTTAAAATTCCTTTAACTAGAAGTAATGTTTTATCAGTAAACCACATTTTTCTTACCTCATTAGTGTTGAAAGGGGGGTAAAGTGTAAGCTTCTCACTACCAGCCGTGTAAACTAGGAGGCTCATAGGAGGCTCAGGGAGGACCGGGGTAGCAGTGGGAAGGGAACTAGTGTTGGTACGTACCAGGCAGTATGTTGGTGCTTTGCTGGTATCATTTCCTTTAGTAATTTCGTTTATTCCTCCTAACAGTCTGATACCTATAATTGTGTTTCTGTTTTGTACGTGACGAAAAAGAATCTAAGAGAGATTTAATGATTTCTCCAAGGCTGCAGAATTAATAACTCAAGGAACTGAAACTGACTCCAGAGATGATCCTTCCGTCTCTCACACAACCTGGGTGGGGCTTTGTTCTCGCTGGGCCAGAACTCGCTGAGGCGGACTTGTCCCAGAAAAAGTTGTTTTACCTGATTTGTGTCTATGGCAGCTGAAATAGTTATTCAAGCAGTAAGAGAAGAGGAATGCTGATTTATAAAGAATACCATAGGAGACTTTTGAACATTGAAATTTGGAACTATCTAACGGCAATATTCTAAACTTCTACTCGGTGTGTAAAAGTGGTCTGAACGCTTCTTGTCATCTGACAGAAGATGGCCTGGAAGCTGTCTACGATGTGGTAATGTGGTGGAATGAGGTCAGAGCTCCCATTTTAAACCTTGCTCTGAGCAAATTGCCAGACTGTTCTGGGTTTCAGTTTTCTCATCTATAATCAGAGGAGATTTGAGCAAATATATCTGAGCCCAGTTCCAATTCTGCAGTTCTGTGCTTGATTTTTAAATAAGTTGTTATAAATAGATTCAGAATGAAATCCAGAGTTGAAGCCTATATGCTAGGTGAGGTACAAAAAGCCCAGATCATTTCTTTTAAAGCCAGGTTTTAACATTCTGCAAAAATAGTTGTCTTAGAGTCTCCAAAAATGTTCTGTCGTGAAAGAAAAAAAAAGGCTGGAGAATTGTTCTAGACTGAGGAAGAATGAAGTGACATATAACTAAATGTAGTGGCTAATCCTTAATTGATCCTGGATTGCAGTGGGGGAACAGCTGTATTGGGACAATTGGGGAAATTTGGAAAAAGACTTGGAGAACAGTATTCTATTTAATATTCAAATTCCTAAGTGTGATAATTATATTTGGTTGTGTAGGAGAAAGCCCCTATCCTTAGGAGATACGTGCTCAGGGTTTTAGCAATGAAGCATTAAGATGTCAGCAGATAATTCTGAAGTGATTCAGCCAAATGTTTTTTTGAATACATAAAGTGGGGGTGAGGATGGAAGCCAAGGGGAATGAGACAGAGAAGAGAAGGAGAAAGCAAATGTGACAAAATGTTAACAATTGGTGAAACTGGGTGAGGAATAATGCATGGGTGATTATTATGTTATTGCAACTTTTTTGTAGGTTTGAAATTTTTAAAAATAAGTTGTGGGTTTGAGAAAAAGAGGTTTTCGGTATTTAAAATGACAAGAACAGGGGCGCCTGGGTGGCGCAGTCGTTAAAAAAAAGCGTCTGCCTTCGGCTCAGGGCGTGATCCTGGCGATCCGGGATCGAGTCCCACGTCGGGCTCTTCCGCTGTGGGCCTGCTTCTTCCTCTCCCACTCTCCCTGCTGTGTTCCCTCTCTCGCTGGCTGTCTGTCTGTCACATAAATAAATAAAATCTTTAAAAAAATAAAAAAATAAAAAAATAAAATGACAAGAACAAAGGTGCAAGTATCCATCTAATTACTGACTTTGTGACCTTTACTGCTGGAGCTCTATGCACTCATTTATTCAATAAGCACATAATCATATATATTATAGTAAATGCCACCCTTTTCTGGCTTGATCGGGGAGCTTGGGTCCAAATTTTGCAATTGACCAGGTTTGATTGCATGAAGTACTGGACCATAGCTCATTTTCCTGGAGTTTTGGAGGAAGCCAACTCCTTTTATAGGAGATTAGCCTGTAGAACAGTAGTCCTGGACTCTTACCTCTCAAGTATTTCTTAGGTCTAAGAGAGGGGAAAAGTCTTTTTAAAGGTGATGATGGTTGGGTGGAATGTTTTAACTTTTATTATTTCCTTGTTACACAAAAGTCATATATATGCCATGGAAAAATTAGGAAATAGACTGGCAAAATTTTAAAAAATTGTAAATCTTCTCTATTTTCAGAACCCAGAAGTACCATCTGTTTGGGTATTTTAAAGTGGAGGACCGACTTGATTAGATTTGCATTTTAGGAATATTTCACTCGGAATGGGACTGGAGGTAGGGAAACCAGGTGATTGGCTTCACAGCAGTCCAGAAGAGAGCTGATAAAGGCCTGTGGATATGGAGGAAGGAATAGATTAGATTTAAGGTAATGTGAAGCAAAGAGGACCGTACTTCCTGCAGGATAAAGAGAAGGCCAAGGTGCCTTCCAGGCTTCATCCTGAGTAACTCAGTGAGATTGCCTAAAAGAGAAGAGGATTAAGGAGAGAGAATTTGCTGAGTCAGATAGGCTCATTTTCTTCAGAATTTTGACTGAGGAATATTCAAAGCATCTGCCAGGCAACGGAGAAAGGATCAGACAGGCAGATAGCAGTACAGGTGTTGTGAGAGAGCCCCAGGAGGGCCGTGAGGCAGCAGTGAGAGACTGGTCAGCTCTCGGAACTGCTTCAGATTCTCTGGTTCTTATCTGCGAAGAGACGGAAAGAAAGAATTTGCTTGTTTGTTTGACAGAGGCTGAAGAGATGTTGCTTGTTAAGTGGAAGGGTTGAAGACAGAAGTAGAGGGTAATTAAACAAGATTTCGGAAGTGATGAGTTATGGAGAGTGTGTCTTTGGACCTGAGGAAAGGCACATCATCTCCTGAACTGGAAGGAAGGGAAGAAAGGATGGGCAAATTGCACGTACACGCACACACACATACATACACACACACACACACACACACACACAAATATTTTGAGAGAGACAGACAATGAGAAAAGATGAAACATGTCACAGGTTAATGTCCATGGGGGAACAGAAACCCCTTCTATAAGAAGTTTCATGTAAGCTATTTTGTATTAGATGGGTTTTTTTTCAGATTTTATGTATTTATTTGTTTATTTGTTTGTTTATTTATTTATTTATTTAGAGAGCACAAGCTGGGGGAGGGGCAGAGGGAGAGGGAGAGAGAGACCCCAAGCAGACTCTGTGCTAGGCATGGAGCCCGATATGGGCCTCCACCCCATGACCCTGAGATCATGACCTGAGCTAAAATCAAAGAGTCAGATGCTCAACTGACTGAACCACCCAGGCACTGCCCCTTAGATGTTTCTTAATAAAATTTTTCTATGAAGTATATCCTTAATATTTATGTATATCAACCCCTTTTTAAAAATAGCACATAAGTCTTAATTTAGTTATTTGTCTCATCCGTTATCATTTTATCAAGGCAACCAGATATCCTGAAATTTATAGCTACTTAACATGTAAGCTTTTCAAAATGTCTTACTAAAGTGTAGTTATCTTTGCGTAATGGAGCTAACTTTACTTAAATCAGAAGAATGGTGGCTAAAATAGTCCTTAAAAGAATTTTAATGGATGGTTCTGTGGTGTGTGTATTTGAGTTTTTGACATGGTGAGGGGAAAATGTCCTTACACCACAGAAAAGAAGTGCAGCTGTTTGCCAAGTGTAACATTAGTTAGTTTTCAAGTATGTCATTTTTCACTAAGCATAACAAACTAGTCTTAAATTTTAGGTTGTTGTTGCTGCCTAAAGTAAAATTAGTGAGTTTTTATTTTGAGTTTACCACCTCATTTCCTTTTGTCATTTTTGGTGAGTCACAGCCGGTCTTTTGACCTCTCTACCCACAGGAATCTCAGCTGAAAAAGTGCCCTCCCTGTTCTGAGACACATTTCTTTCTCCAAAGACCACCTTTCTCCTTGTTCATCACTGGTATGCACAGCTCTCAACTGACGCTGCAACAGACCCAGCCTGGCTCTGTGACGTCTGCTTCCCTAGGATCACTCATCTCACGCTCCCTGCAGTCATGTTTCTCCCCCTCCCCTCCACTCGTATATATAGCTCCTCGCCAAAGCCCAATGCTGGGGACAGTCTCAGAGCTCCCATCTAACCTGTCATAAGCTCTGAGTTCAAGATTTCCCCAAATTCTTAGATTTCTCATGTTTTCAAGGAACACCACCAAGGAATGCCACCCATGTGTTTTCTTTTAGACACTTTTAAATTCTCATCCTTAGATAAAAGGGCCCTCAACCACCAAGCCATTCACTTCATGAGACCCTTGTACAAGGATTTTATATGCTTTTGCTTATGTGTTTGTATTTCTATTTATGTATACATATTTTGAACATTGCCCACTAAAACAGATGCAACTCTCAGAACATAGTCTTTCAGGCCATCTAATGCTTACCTGTTGTTCGATTGGGTCAAAACCTCACACCAAAATATTCTTTTTCACATCCTTCTAAGATCATTTCTAAAACAGTGTCTTTTCAGCTGTCTCTCACCTTAATCTTATATTTTAAGTTTCATCAGATCATGCTTGATTGTTCTCATATAGGATTTCTACTTTTTTATATTTTTGTTTAGTTTGCTTATTATTTCCCCCCGTAAATACACTAATTTTCTACTCAGTCTTTTTTGATGTAATATTAAGGGCCCATTTTTCAATAGGTTTATAGCAAACATAAAAAATTCGGTAAAGGTTGACTTTTCCATTTGAATATTACATGTTTTGTAAGGAAACATGATCATCAGGCCTCAGGAAAATTTTATGAAGAATTTCTCCCCTCCTTTCTATACGGATTACTGCTGATCTAGACCTGGTTTATCTTTACTCCAAATATATACATATTAATGAATTTAGCCCTCATGTCTCTTTTCTACTTGTTAATAAAATAAATCTGAGACTTATTTTAGAAAAGATGTTTATTTAACTTAATGCACTTTAGGTCGACAGAGATGATTTAGTGCCCTTAAGATGCCACAGATAGTTACAGATAAGCAAAATTGAATACAACCATAAATAGTCACCCCTTGTGAACAAAAGAGAATATTTAGATATTTGTCTTTTAGGAGGTTTTATTCATCAGGACAAATTTATTTTATAGTATAATACTAACAGCAGTTGGATGGGCTGGTAGAATCATGAATGAATTTTTTTTTTTTTTAAGATTTTTATTTATTCATTTGACAGAGATAGAGACAGCCAGCGAGAGAAAGGAACAGAGGCAGGGGGAGTGGGAGAGGAAGAAGCAGGCTCCCAGTGAAGGAGCCTGATGTGGGGCTCGATCCCAGGACTCTGGGATCACGCCCTGAGCCAAAGGCAGACGCTTAACGACTGAGCCACCCAGGCGCCCCCATGAATGAATTTTTAAAAAATAATATGTTTAATATTTTTTCATGAAAAAATATAAATATATAAAGTTCATTTTTAAAAAGAGTGACTCTATGTGTTAGTATTTATCACATTTAAAGTTGTCCTTAAAAATGGTACTTCTTGGGCACCTGGGTGGTTCAGTCGGTTAAGCGGCTGCCTTTGGCTCAGATCATGATCCCAGGGTCCCTGGGATCGTGCTCGCTTCGGCAGCACATATACCAGGGTCCCTGGGATCAAGTCCTGCATCAGGCTCCCTGCTTCTCCCTCTGCCTGCCTCTCCCCCTGCATGTATGCTCTCTTTCTCTGTCCAATAAATAAAATCTTAAAAAAAAACTCTCTCTTATAATTATTAAAAATTAGGGGTTATTTATTACTATCTTGATAACTTTTTTAAAAAGATTTATTTATTCATTTATTTGAGCCTGAGCCGAAATCAAGAATCAGATGCTTGACCAACTGAGCCACCCAGGTGCCCCTATCTTCATAATAACCTTTAAAAAAGATTTTCCTCCCAAATGCAACTTAATGTGTATAATTTTATCTGCTTTTAAATATTGGCTAGACATTTCCCACCCCCAGCTTTATTGAGGTATGATTGACAAATAAAAATTGTATATATTTAGGTTGTACATGACTTTTTTAAAGTGTACAGTGTGATGATTTAATATACATACATTGAGCAGACTTTTGATCAAACATGAATTTATTTTCTGACTTAAAACTTAATCTAATTTTTAGAAGAGTCATTACATTTTAATGTTTAAATTTGAAACTTTATGGATTATTACAGTTAGAATATCCAGTTTTATTCATCTGTCTTCTGATAAGATTTTAAACATTAGGAATACTTTGTAGTTATACAGCTTATGATGATGTTCTTACTGTACCAAATTAGCTATAGCTAGTGAAAACTTCTTTTGGTCAAGATACACAGTGGAGCTTCTTTAAAATGAGCAAGTTGGGGCGCCTGGGTGGCACAGCGGTTAAGCGTCTGCCTTCGGCTCAGGGCGTGATCCGGCGTTATGGGATCGAGTCCCACATCGGGCTCCTCTGCTGTGAGCCTGCTTCTTCCTCTCCCACTCCCCCTGCTTGTGTTCCCTCTCTCGCTGGCTGTCTCTATCTCTGTCGAATAAATAAATAAAATCTTTAAAAAAAAAAAAAAAAGAACAAGTTCTCTTTGGCCAGGTGGCATCTAGACACATACCTCCTTTTTCAAGTAAAAGTAATTGAGACATGGAGGCTACCTTTCAACGACTGGAAAATGGCCACATTCTGGATTCTTACCAATCTTGTCTGACATCAGGCCGTGAGAATAAAACTATCTTGATAAAACTGATAGATAATCTTCTCAGGCTCATGGTCCCAGATCTACCATGTTAATAGTTTTTTTCTCTCCTTGGTCTTTATTTTAAAGGACCACAAAGAATGTCTCAGAGAAAAATATTTGAATATCACCACACTTGAAAGGAGAGCTAACCTGTATGCAGTTCCTCTTAATCCTGTGTCTCCTCCTTTTCCCTTCCCCAGATGAGCTATCGGCATTCATACTATGGTGTTGCTCTTTTTGAAATTATAAGATTATATGAATTTTTGTTTTTCCATGGTATTTCTTTGTTATCAGTAACTTAGAATACAGTGAATAAGTTTAAATAAATGAATTTTTGTACAGAGAATTCTAAATTCTTACTCAATAAATATTTATAATAATATGTTCCAAAAACTAGGCTAGGAACTGGAGATACAAATGTAAATAGAATACACAGTCCTCGACATCAAAGAGCTCATATTCTAGGATGATTTTTAGATATACTCTGTGTACCTAAATGTCTGTGCATGTACAGGCCCTTCTTTGTGAAAACTGCCGCCGACCTTTCCTTGTTGAAAAATCAACACATTGTTTTGTTAAAGGTAAAACTGACATTTGAAAATGCATATGCTGTGAAAAAGGAAACAACTCAACCAAGACAGAAAAAGGCACAGTCGAACACAAATGATTTAGTCAAACTCCTGTGGGGAGAAGAGGTTGAAGGTATCCAGCAAAATATCCTAGACACTCCTCACATCGTTATGTATCTCACACTGCAGCTCGACTCGGAAACATCCAAGGAAGAGGTGAGTGCCTTCTTGAAAGCGCAAAGGAAAAGAATAAGGCCCTTTTATAGTCTTTCAAATGAATAATAAGCAATTTTTTCAGTCATTCTGTGTCTTTATGGTTTTGGTATGTCTCTTACACACAGCAGTCTTCTGACAAGCCTAATGAGTCCATTTGTATAGATTACTGAAATATTTGAATTTGTTTCTGCCATCTTCTTTAAAGATTTCTATTTGAACTACTTTTTCCATAATATTTTTCTTACCTATCATTGGTTTCTGTATACTCTGTTTTTTTAGTGATTGCTCTTAAAATTTTATCATGGTATATATCTTTGCAGATTCTATAACACTGCTTTAACTCTTTTTTTCAAAACAGTTGTCTTAAGACATATATTTTAGGCATTTCTTTATAGTGAAAGTCTCTTGATGGTAAATTCTTTTTGTTGTTATTTATCTGATGGTGTTTTTTTCACCTTTTCTCGAAAGGTGCTTTATAATTCTACATTGTATTAGTCAGAATAGGCCAATCACTGTAACAACCCTGATGTCTCAGTGGCTTAACATAATAGAAGTTTACTTCTCATTTCAATATAAATGTTCCTGCTCACGTGGCTCAGTGGTTGGAGCCCTTCATCTAATGGTTCCATGATTTCCAAAGGCTTCAGAGTCCTCTGCTGGGTCATTTGCATCTAGTTCATCAATGAGAGATGAGAGAAGGCATCTAATATCCCACGAGACAGTTCAGACTCCTAACTGCCCATGTTCCAGTGCCTAGAACTAGTTAGTTATATGGTCTCTCCCAATGCAAGGAGGTAAGAAAATGCAGTTTTCCTGTGTGGCGAGGAAGAAGATGAAGTCAACACGTGGTATTGCCTATGTCATTCGGGTAGAAAGTTATTTTCTCTAATCTGTTTGAAGATAGTATTCCTTTGTCTTCTGACTTCGGTAATTGCTGTTAAGTCTACTGTCAGTCATTCCTTTGTAAGGAATCTTTTATTTTCTTTGTTTAATTTCTTTTTTTTTTTTAAAGATTTTATTTATTTATTCGACAGAGATAGAGACAGCCAGAGAGAGAGGGAACACAAGCAGGGGGAGTGGGAGAGGAAGAAGCAGGCTCATAGCAGAGGAGCCTGATGTGGGGCTCGATTCCAGAACGCTGGGATCACGCCCTGAGCTGAAGGCAGACGCCTAACGACTGCGCCACCCAGGCGCCCCTTCTTTGTTTAATTTCTTGCTTCTGCTATGTCCAAACTGTTCCTAACCTCTGTCTTGTGTTTTCTATTTAAACAATCATATTTTTATTTTCAGGAGTTCCTGAAAAATCTTTAATCTACATTTCAAATCTGCCATGATATTCCTGGTAGTCTCTTGCTTGTCTTAGTGATTCTATACTTTATTTCTCTAAGTATTTCATACATATTCTGTGTTCTCTATTTTGTATCTGCCCATTCTACCATCTCTAAGTCCTAAGGGAGCTCTGACATGTGGTGGTTTGCCTGCTTGTGTCCTTGGTGGTCACTGACTAGACTTACTGCTTGATTTTATCTCTGGGAGTCCTGTGGTGTGAAAGTGGGAATGCCTTCCTCCAGAGAGAATTTGCTTCTGCTTCTGCCACTGACCTCAGGTACACCAGGCTTTCTCAGGAGTCCGGGTTTAACGCAGTGGTCCTGGGTTCAGCTTACCTAGCTAGCCATTAGCCCAGCACTCAGTGTCCCGATTGACAGTCTTGTGGGCATCAGCCCTCGAGACAGCCCTACCTCTGTCTTTCTGCCCACCACTCATCACTGCCAGCTGAGGCCCTGGCTTGCTTTGCAGTTCTGGGGGAGAGGATTGAAAGGGTATGGAGAAGATGTCCTTAGAAACCTCTCTACTCCTTATGTATCCAGCAGTTCAACAAGTTATGTTCTAGCCGTAGCTCTACTTGTTTTACAGCAGAAGGGTCTCTCACAGCATCTAGTTTACCACAGTGCTTCAAGCAGAAGTGCCATCTAAAAGGTTGTTACCTAATTTACATTTCTTTGCTGTTGAAATCCTTGCAGGCTATATTCTGCTTGCCAAAGCCATTTTATCCAAGGGGTGCATTTTCCTTGTGTTGCATCTTCATAGATCAAGATTTAGTCAATAATTGAAATGGGAAAGAAGGGATTTACTTATATGTATTTTTTATAATCTTCTCTGTTCTGAAAACATGAGACATAAAGTTAATTATTCTGACTTCTTGTATGTATTACTAGTCTTTTATACCTTAAAGCAAATGAGAAAATTAACTGTTTATTATATAAAACACACAACAAAATTCTGGGATGGTAGCACCCTGAAACTTTCTAGGTCATCTTGGAGTAGAATCCCGGCTGAGGCCTTTTGTCATCATTGCCTTTCTTTCCATGGGAAAGTGTGTAGATGTTTCTCAAGTGAACAGGTTTCTGTCTATTGACGGCCCTATATCAGCATTATAATTAGGAGAAGCTTTTTATTCTTACCGAACAGAGTGGAAGCTGCTGCAAATGCATGCTACGAACAAGTGCCTAAAATACAGCTAATTAAACTGGTTAGGAACTGGAGAGTTTGCCAGGTCCTTAATAGTGAGGCTTTCTGGGCTGCTTGCTTCAAAATTTGGAAAAAAGAGACCTTCTCAAATGACCTGTTTTACTGGTGTGACTTATTTTACAATAAAATGTCATAGGGTTACTTTGTTTTCATGAAAGTTACATATTTAATAAAAACTTGTCTTCTTCAAGTTATAAGATTTGGAAATTTCGAACACCTAATCAAAGACTGTATGGTTATTTGTTTCAAGTGTTGTTGGGTATTCAGCTAAATGCAATGTGTATTTACTAGTCAAGGTTTAAATTTATTAAGTAAGCACAACAGAGCTTAACTGATGTTTGACTTAATTTCTAAGGATAAAATTTTTGTAAGTGTTTTTACACTAGAAATACTGCAAGAAAATTTGAGTGTTAGGCAGAGTGTATTTGGCTAACATATTCTATAGCAATTTGCATATACTGAATGTGCTTAATAAGTATAAAAAAAGATGTGTCCAGTTTATCATTATTTATATATGACCTAATGTAGAAGTTGCCGAGACATGGACACTAAGTCACATAATTATTTCTTGTGAAGAGAGACCAAAACAAGATGGGGAGAGAGAGAGAACCAAAGAAAAGATATATTTTAGGAATTTGGGCTTTCAGTAGTAGCTATATTAATATTTAGGGATGTTAAATATTAAATAGCATAACTGGGAGCTCCTCTGAATTCTCTATGGGTTTCTATCTAGAAATTTTTAATTTGCCTTGTGAGAAAAATAGCATATTATTTTAAGTCACAATAAAAAAGTGAGATACGGAATGGTTCATCCCTTTGTGTAAAAGTTCTAGCACAATGCACATCCTGTTTTGAAATTTATTTATTTTGTAAAACTGTTTCCTGGGAACATGCTCTTCTTGAAAACAAAAAAAATATTAAGCATTTTGTGAATTATCTTATAGATCTAGGTTTTTTCCCCATGATTTAAAATGTGCTTTGTTTTAAAGTTTGAATTCAGATTAATTTGTGGTGGGCAAACCCTTTTAAATTTAAGACAGATAAGATTTTATAACATCATAATACTGCTTTCTTTCTATCTGCGCTACTATAATTTTGTATTTTTACTTTGTAAATTTAATTGCAGTTATTGTCTTGGGTTTAAATAAAGATTTAATGATGATTTTGCCAAAGATGATGGGGGTTATCTTTTAAATGTCAGTAATGAAAGTAATTAAATTTAAAGACCCTTCCAAGTTACATGTGGTATCTGTGTAGAACTACTACTATAGGAGATAAGAAAATTTGTATAATGAAAAATAATAAAATATCATTATTAGAATTTGTTGTAAAGGGATTAAAGTTTAAAGCAGTGAAATTAATCGTAATTACTCTAACTACTCAGTGTCCTACTCTATGTATTTTGGTATTATGACCAGTTTTGAGAGTCTGTAACTCACTCTCAAGTACAGTGCTTTAAATACTAGGTAATGTATTAAAATTCCAGACATACTTCCCTCCTTGTGTTTGAGTAAAACTTCCTCTGCAGCTGAAAGGACTCATTTTTTGTTCTTTTCTTAACAAGTAAATTCTGAACTTTCCATGACCAAATAATGATTGGAAAATATGGGAGGTTGATCATTTCTGTTTCTTTTCATTTAACAGCAGGAAATTCTGTATCATTGTCCAGTATCTGCTGCATCTCAGAAACTTAAAAGTGTGAGAGGGATATTTCTCACACTCTGTGACATGTTGGAAAATGTGACTGGGACACAAGTCACTAGGTAAGAATTGATTTTTATTTAGCTTTAATTCTATTTCTTTCAAGTTCTGTACCTCGGTTCTGACAAAATACTAATACAAGTATCTATTAAATAAGTGTTTGTCTCTGTAATGTACGTATCAATACAGCAGATATGATATCTGCAGGTATTTTGTTTCTCACCCAAGTTATTTCTAGTCACTCTGTACAGGTGTAGGTTCTCAATACAGCTGTAGATCTGGGTGTTTTGGCACTTAAAATAACAGAGTTGGACTAATGACCTTTTTAGAATTTTATTTATTCATGAAGGTGGTATCTCTTAAGCATGGCATTATGTTGAGTCTGGGCTTTTTCATGTTTTTGTTTTGATTATTAACTTGCTAGGCAATACTTCTGTGGTTGGTAAGAATGAACACTGAATTTTTCGTGTTCTCCAACTATGACAGAAAAATATAGAAAACACATACACTTTAAGGAGTCAGAATGCAGTATCATCTGTGCAAGTTCATTCAATGATGGATAAGCAAGCCTTATGTGAAATAATTTTTTTAAAAACAAAATACACCATATAGTCAGTTATAGAGCCGCATACCCCATTCCACATTGATTTATTAAATCCTGACTTCGAAATGCCACAGTTAACTTATGGGAGAAGAATACGCAAAACTTTTGAGGTTTTTTTTGTAATAAAATAAATCTTGGGATTACAAACCATTTTTCTTCCTTAATTCAACAATTTTAGACTTTATAAAAAGCATTTATCTCAAATTTTAAGAGCCCCATAATATATAAAATACAAAGTTGGATTTTCTAAGGCTTTAACTTTTCCCATTTTCTGGTAAAAATGACACTTCTATGATTTTAAAAGATAAGATATGCAAGACAATAGGAAGAAGAATTTCCTTGTTTTTCTAAACGGAAGTTATATTTAACTGTGGAGCTCATTTTCAAAACATTAGTAACTAAGGCTACATTTTGTGTATAAAATTGCATTCAAAAAAACGTGTTGAATGAAATCATATGGTATTTGTCTTTCTCTGACTTACTTCACTTAGCATAATGCTCTCTAGCTCTATCTACATCATTGCAAATGGCAAGATTTTATGGCTGAGTAATATTCTATTTATGTAATTATTTACTTATTTATACATACGTACATACATATATACATACACACACACACGCATGCACACACACACACACACACCCCACATCTTTTCTATCCATTCATCAGACAATGGACATTTGGGCTCTTTCCAGAATTTACCTATTATAGATAATGCAGCTTATAAACATCAAGGTGTATGTACCCCTTTGAATTAGTGTTTTTGTATTCTTCAGGTAAATACCTAGTAGTTCAATTCCTGGGTCGTAGGGTAGCTCTATTTTCAACTTTTTGAGGAACCTCCATACTGTTTTCCAAAGTGGCAGCACCAGTTTGCATTCCCACCAACAGTGTAAGAGGGTTCCTCTTTCTCCACCAGTGTCTATTGTTCTTGTATTGTTGATTTTAGCCATTCTGACAGGTGTGAGGTGATACCTCCTTGTAGTTTTGATTTGCATTTCCCTGTTGGTGATTGATGTTAAGCATCTTTTTATGTGGCTATTGGCCATCTTTGGGAAAATGTCTATTCATGTCTTCTGCTCATTTTTTAATTGTATTATTCAGTTTTTAAACATTGAATATTTTGAGTTCCTAATAGATTTTGGAGACTAACCCTTTATCCGATATGTCATTTACAAATATCTTCTCCCATTCCATATGTTGCCTTTTAGTTTTGTTGATGGTTTCCTTTGCTGTGCAGCTTTTTATTTTGATGATGTCCCAATAGTTTATTTTTGGTTTTGTTTCCCTTGCCTCAGGAGACATATCTGAAAGGAAGTTGCTATGGGCAATGTCAAAGAAGTTACTGCCTGTGTTCTCCTCTAGGATTTTAATGATTTCATGTCTCACATTTAGGTCTTTAATCCAGTTTGAGTTTATTTTTGTGTATGGTGTAAGAAAGTTGTCCAGTTTCATTCTTTTGCATGTAGCTGACCAGTTTTCCCAACACCATTTGTTGAAGAGACTGTCTTTTACCTTTTGGATATTCTTTCCTCTTTGTTGAAGATTAATTGACCATATAGCTATGGGTTCATTTCTGTGTTTTCTGTTCTGTTCCACTGATCTATGTGTCTGTTTTGTACAGTATCAAACTGCCTTGATCACTAAAGCTTTGTAATATAACTTGAAGTCCAGAATTGTGATGTCACCAGCTTTGCCTTTCTTTTTCGAGATTGCAGGGTCTTTTGTGGTTCCATACAAATTTTAAGATTGATTGCTCTTGAAAAATGCTGGTGGTATTTTGATAGGGATTGTATTAAATGTGTACATTGCATTGGGTAGTATAGACATTTTAACAATATTTGTTCTTTCCATCCATGAGTATGGAATGTCTTCCCATTTCTTTGTGTTCCCTTCAGTTTCTTTCATCAATGTTTTATAGTTTTCAGAGTACAGGTCTTTTACCTTTTTGTTTAGGTTTATTCCTAGGTATCTTATGGGTTTTTGTTCAGTTGTAAACGGGATTGATTCCTTTATTTCTCCTTCTGCTTCATTATTGGTGTAGAGAAATGCAACAGATTTTTGTAAGGTGATTTTGTATCCTCTGACTTTACTGAATTTGTATATCAGTTGTAGCAGTTTTTTGGTAGAGTTTTTTGGATTTTCTGTGCAGAGTATGATGTTATCTGCAAATAGTGGAAGTTTTCTTCTTGCTTGTCAATTTGGATGCCTTTTATTTCTTTTCGTTGTCTGATTGCTGAGGCTAAGACTTCCAGTACTGTGTTAAATAACAGTGATGAGAGTGGACATCCCTGTCTTGTTCCTGACCATACAGGAAAAGCTCTCAGTTTTTCCCCTTTGATGATGATATTAGCTGTGAGTTTTTCATATATGGACTTTATTATGTTGAGGTATGTTCCCTCTAAACCTACTTTGTTGGGTGCCTGGGTGGCTCAGTCAGGTAAGCGTCTGCCTTTGGCTCAGGTCATGATCCCAAGATCCTGGGATCGAATCCTGCATCAAGCTCCCTGCTCAGCACAGAGTGTGCTTCTCCCTCTACCCTTACCCCCTATTCGTGATGTGATCCCCCCCCTTCAAATAAATAAATAAAGTCTTTAAAAATAAATAAATAAAATAAACCTACTTTGTTGAGGATTTTTGTCATGAGTGAATGTTAAACTTTGTCAAATTCATTCTCTGCTTCTATTGAAATATGGCTCTTATCCTTTCTTTTCTTAATGTGATGCATCACGTTGATTGATTTGCAAATATTGAACCACCCTTGCAACCCAGGAATAAATCCCTCTTAATCGTGGTGAATGATTTTTTTAATGTATTGTTGGATTTGATTTGCTAGTAGTTTATTGAAAATGTTTGCGTCTATGTTCATCAGGGATAATGGCCTGTATGTCTCTTTTTTTAGTGAAGTCTTTATCTTTGCAATGACATGGATGGAGCTAGAGAGTACTATGCTAAGCAAAATAAATCAGAGAAAGCCAAACACTAGGTGATTTCACTCACATGTGAAATTTAAGAAACAAAGCAAGCGAGCAAAGGGAAGATAGAGGGAGGCAAACAAAGAAACAGATTCTTTTTTTATTTAATTTTAATGTTTTTTTATTATATTATGTTAGTCACCATACAGTACATCCCCGGTTTCCGACGTAAAGTTCGATGATTCATTAGTTGCATATAACACCCAGTGCACCATGCAATATGTGCCCTCCTTACTACCCATCACCAGTCTATCCCATTCCCCCACCCCCTCCCCTCTGAGGCCCTCAGTTTGTTTCTCATAGTCCATAGTCTCTCATGTTTCATTCCCCCTTCTGATTACCCCCCCTTTCTTTATCCCTTTCTTCCCCTACCAATCTTCCTAGTTCTTATGTTCCATAGATGAGAGAAATCATATGATAATTGTCTTTCTCTGCTTGATTTATTTCATTTAGCATTATCTCCTCCAGTGCCGTCCATGAAGAAACAGATTCTTAACTATAGAGAACAAACTGCTGGTTACCAGGGGGAAGGTGGTTAGGGGCATGAGCTAAATAGGTGATGGGGGATCAAGGAGTACACTTGTGATGAGCACTGGGTTGTATGGAAGTATTGAATCACTCTATTGTACACCTGACACTAATATTATACTGTATGTTAAATAACTGAAATTTAAGTAAAAACTTAACAACAATTTTTAAAAAACAGTGATGGTAATGCCCGAAGAGGATGTTAGAAAGTTTTAAAAATATCATGTCTAGCAAATAGTGTGCATTTGATTATAATAAAAATAACAATAATAACAATAACAAATAATACATATTAAGCATTAAAGGAAATAATTTAAATGATGTGGGGGAAAAAGCATGTTGTGGGCCTCCTTTATTTATTTATTTATTTTTTTAAAAGATTTTATTTATTTATTTAACAGAGATAGAGACAGCCAGCAAGAGAGGGAACACAAGCAGGGGGAGTGGGAGAGGAAGAAGCAGGCTCATAGCGGAGGAGCCTGATGTGGGGCTCGATCCCATAATGCCGGGATCACGCCCTGAGCCGAAGGCAGACGCTTAACCACTGTGCCACCCAGGCGCCCCCTCCTTTATTTTTTTTAAAGAGCTTTATTGATATATAGTTTATCATACAGTTTGCCCATTTAAAGTGTGCAGTTCAGTGAGCGTATATTTGCACATATGTGCAACCATCACCAGAGTCAATTTTGGAAGATTTTCATCACATCCCCCCCCCAAAAAAACCAAACACCTGTACTGGGCATTTCATGTGAATGAAATCATAATATGTGGTTATTTGTGATGCTTCTTAGCATAATGTTTTCAAGGTGCAGGCCTCCCTTTTAATCTTATTGGAAAGAAAATTTGTTTTAAGTTTCTCCATATGGATTTGATCTTTTTCTTTTTAAAGAATAGATATTATTTTACTTGATATTTAGATCTTGTTATTAATGATAAGATATGGGTTAAACATGTGGAAAACAGTAAATGTAGGTAGAAAAACTTTTTTGTGAAACAATAAATATGAAAGGTATTATTATTTTAGATATTCCTTAGCAGTACGTGTGTCCTGTATACACTGTTTTAAAACTATAGTGATATTAATGTATGACTATAAAAAGAATCTAATATTTGTCAAAAAGCATATGTATTTTTAAACTTTATTAAGGCAAAAGTAATACTCTTTTTGAAAAAAATCTGTTTAGCAATTCATGTTTAAAATCCCACACACTTATCTATTACAGTATAGAAGGTACATTAAATCCTAAGGACTCAACAGTTAAAGACTGATATCTGTATTCTGGTTTAAAGGAAAAAACCACTGAATATATATATTCATTTTATTTTCTTCCCACAACTTACCCACACTACAGGATAGACTCATTATGCTCTCTGTGTTTTCATAGTTCATTGTTATATCTCTTTTTAGATGACACTTAATTTGTTTTCCAAGTTGATTAAAGTATAGTAACTGCATATATGTAAAATATACAATCTGATCAGTTTCAACAGAGATGTATAGACCCTGAAACCATCACCACAGTGAATATATACATTATTCTAAACGTTTCCTTGAGAACATGTTTAAATCTGACTTAGATTTTGGTTACTTGCTTATGTACCTATGTCCTATATTGAATTATTATCTTGTGAGCTGGGACCATGTCTTCCTTTTTTGTAATTTCTCTTAATAAATCATGTTCATAAATAGGCAGTGAGAAAAAGATTGTTAAATTAGCATACTAATGGAAGCTTTCTTTTGAAAAAAATAAGCATGTAGTCATTTAACGTTAGTGAAAGAATTTCAATACTTTTTGCTGTAATAGGTCTACTTTTGTTTGACCTAGAGCTTTTTGTAGGTTTTGAAAAAATATTTCAGAATATATTTTTGTTGTTATATAATTACTTGCCCTTTCTGTGTGGCAATAAGTTATATGCCAAGAAATTTGCTTATTAAGCATGCAGTTCTTAAATCATACCATGTGTAATCTTTTATGAGTGACTGTTTATAATTTTATGACATTTAAAGATATTCTAACTTTATTTTCACTCTACTTTTTCTTAGCTCATCCCTTCTTTTAAATGGAAAACAAATCCATGTGGCTTATTGGAAAGAATCTGATAAGTTGTTACTAATTGGCCTGCCTGCTGAAGAGTAAGTTGAGATCTTTTTTTTACCTTAAAATCATTTCTAAAATACTGCTAACAAAGTCTGTTTCATTAAAAATTATGACATTTTTGTCAAAAGCAAGCTCCTTCAAACAGTTTTACAGTTTAAAGATCTGTTGCACTGGTGTAATAGTTACCGTGTTAATTTGGTATTAAAAATACAGAAAAGGGGGGGCGCCTGGGTGGCTCAGTTGTTAACCGTCTGCCCTTGGCTCAGTCATGATCCCATTGTCCTGGGTTCGAGCCCTGCGTCGGGCTCCCTGCTCAGCGGGAAGCCTGCTTCTGCTTCTCCTTCTCCCACTCCCCCTGCTTGTGTTCCCTTTCTCAGTGTCTCTCTCTGTCTGTCAAATAAATAAATAAAATCTTAAAAAAAAAATAATACAGAAAAGGGGCACCTGGGTGGCTCAGTTGGTTAAGCGTCCAACTCTTGATTTCGCTCAGGTCATGATCTCAGGGCCCTGGAATTGATCCCTGCATTGGGCTCTGCGCTGAGCCTTTCCCCTGACTCTCTCTCTCTCTCAAAATAAATAATTAATTAATTAGAGAAACTAAAACAGAAATGTGCTGGGAACAATTAGTTAAGGGCAAGATTTTCAATATACTTCCTTCTGAAATGTGGCCAATACAGAGATGTCTGAGAGCTGACCTTCTCTGCTCAAACTTTTAACAAGCTCATGGTTTGGATTGTGTTCACAGTTTTTTTACTGTTGGAAATTTTAGAGAATTAAAGTCAAGCAGAAAGGTGTTTGGCCCTGATGTTGAGCACCTTTGACAAAATACAGTTGACCCTTGAACAACATGGATTCGAATTGCATTGATCCACATAAATGTGGGTTTTTTTCAATAAATATGTTGGAAAATTTTTTGGAGATTTTTGACAATATGAAAAACTTGCAGATGAACTGTGTAGCCTAGAAATATTGAAAAAATGAGAAAAAGTTTGGTATATCATGAATGTATAAAATATATGTAGATACTAGTCTGGTTTATCATTACTACCATAAAATATACACAAGTCTTATTAAGAGTTAAAATTTATTAAAACTCGTACAAACACTTGGATGGAGCAATTCATAGTTGAGAGAGATGTAAACAAATGTAAAGATGCAGTTTTAAAATAACTGCATAAAATTAACTATAGTGCATACTGTACTATTGTACTAATTCATAGCCACCTCCTATTGCCATTGCAGTGAGCTCAAATGTTATGATTATCTGCTTAAAACTCCCTGTGACATTAATCATCTCTGTGTGAGCAGTTTGTCTTTCCAGTAAAATGTATATTGCAGTAAAAAGTGATTTCTTACAGTTCTTGCATATTTTTCATCGTGTTTAGTGCAACACTGTAAACCTTGAATAACACCAGGAGACCCATATGAAGTGGCACTGGTAATGCTGGAAGTGTTCCCAAAAAGCAGAGAAAAGTTATGACATTACAAGAAAAAATTGAATTGCTTGATATGTACTATAGATTGAAGTCTGCAACTGCGGTTGCCCGCCATTTCAAGATAAATAAATCCAGCATACAGGCCATTGTAAAAAAGAAAAGGAAATTCATGAGGTTGTCACTGCAGTTCTGCCAGCAGGTGCAAAAACACTGCACTTTTCGTGAAATATCCTTTTATCATGTATTGGAAATCCAGCTTTTAGGTAGGTGTAGGATTGCTGTAAGAAAGGCATACCCATAGACTCTAATATGATTTGAGAAAAAGCAGTCATTATATGACAACTTAAGGCAAAAAGAAGGTGAAGGATCTAAAGCGGGAGAATTTAATGCCAGCAAAGGATGGCTTGACAATTTTACAAGGAGGTTTAGCTTAAAAAATGTCAAGATAACAGGAGAAGCAGATTCAGCTAAGAGACAGCAGATGAGTTCCCAGATGCCGTTAAGAAAATCAGTGAGGAGAAAGAATATTTGCCTCAAGGTTTTTAATACAGACAAAAGTGCCCTATTCTGGGGGGGAAAATGTTGCATAGGACATTAGTAAAGAAGAAAAGTGAGCACCAGGTTTTAAGGCAGGAAGGAATAGGCTAACTCTACTGTTTTGTGCCAACGCATTTGGGTTTTTGATCAGGACTGCCCTTATCTATAAAGCTCATAAACCCCAAACCTTGAAGGAAAAAGATAAATACCAGCTGTCAGTCTTTTGATTGTACAACAAGAAGGCTTGGACATTGAAAACCCTTTTTCTGGATTGGTTCCATTGATGCTTTGTCCCTTTGAAAATTCTTTTGATACTGGACAATGCACCTGGCCACCCAGAACCCCATGAGTTCAACACCAAAGATGGCAATCTACTTGCCCCCAAACACAGCATCTCTAATTCAGCCTCTAAGGCTCATTATACATGGTACTCTATGGAAAGATTATCAACACTATAGAAGAGAACCCCGATAGAACCTCATGAAAGTCTGGAAGGATTACACCACTAAAGATGCCATTGTTGTTATAGAAAAGGCCATGAAAGCCATCAAGCCTGAAACAATAAATTCCTGCTGGAGAAAATGGTGTCCAGATGTTGTGCATGACTTCACAGGATTTATGACAGAGCCGATCAAAGAAATCGTGAAAGAGCCAATCAAGGAAATCATGCCAAATCATGGATATGGCGGAAAGGTGGCAGGGCAGGGGAAGTGAAGGGTTTCAAGATAGAGATCTTGGAGAAATTCAAGAGCTAAATAGATACCACACCAGAGGGATGAACGGAAGATGAACCGGTGCTAAATGATAAGGAAGAAGCAGTACCAGAAAACAAATTGATACTAGATAATCTGGAAGAAGGGTCCTGATTATTCAGGACTGCTTTTGACTTTTACGACGTGGACCCTTCTATGATATGGGCACTGATAATAAAACAAACGGTGGAAGAAGGTTTGATACCATATAAGAATGTTTTTAGAGAAACGAAAAAGCAGAGAAATTACCATATATTTCTGTAAAGTTACACCAAGTGTGCCCGCCTCTCTTCCTTCTCTTTCCACCTCCACATCTTCTGCCTCTGCCACCCCTGAAACAGCAAGACCAACCCCTGCTCGTCCTCAGCCTAGTCAACACGAAGATGATGGGGATGAAGATCTTTATGATGACCCACTTCCACTTAATGAATAGTAAATAATCATCGTGCCATATCACTAATAAACTTATGTCTTGTGTGTATGTGTGTCTTCATGTGAAAATCTGGTAATTGTACAGCAAGAACCGTGTCATCGTCATCATCAACATCATCTTAAGTATTGATTGTGTAGAACACCATGTGCAAGACTCTTGTGGAAGGAGATAGTCTATCCTTACCTAGACATAAGGCGATTGATATTTAATATAAAACTGATAATGTGTTAGTTTTCTGTTTATAACTTTACTTTCAAAAAATTATATTATCATGCAATATGCCTCTCCTTCTTATAATGAGGGAAAACTGCATATCAGTCTGCCATCACAGGTAAGTGATTTTTTAAAAAAAGTAGCTGTGTTTCCAGTACTGTATTATCAATATAATATGGCATGCCCTAAAAATGTTGCAATGATTCATTCTCTAGTGTATGAGTTAGGCTACCATGAAGCAATACTGCCAGTTACACTCGGCTACCAAAAGCCATCATATTGCTGCTTCTTCATTATCAATGCATGAATTGTCTGTAAATAAATATGAATTTCTTTTTAACATTATCTTTTCATTTTGAATGTTTAGTGTTAGTAACACGTGTAACATCCATAGTGTTTTGTATTGTATAAGACAGTGTTGACATAGGTACTAACAAATAGAGGATTCATCTTGTAAACAGATGATACATACTTATGGTATCGATTTCTCTTCTTATGATTTTCTTAACATTTTCTTTCCTCTAACTTACTGTATCATAAGAATATAGTATATAATACACATAACATACAAAATATATGTCAAGCAACTGTTTATGTTATCAGTAAGGCTTTCAGTCAACAGTAGGCTATATTAGTATTTAAGTTTTGGGGAGTTAAAAAGTTATACTTGGATTTCAGACTGCCTGGGGTATTGGGACCCCTGGCCCCTGCATTGTTCAAGGGTCAGCTGTAATGAATATTTAACTTTAAAGTGACTTCTCCAATGATATGTCTTATAATATCATTTTCTCCTTCTCAACTTTTCATAAGTATTTTGAAATATATCTTATTTTTATGGTTGGAGGTAAGAGCGGGGTTGACATTTATAATGAGCAGACTGTGAACCCAGGGACTGCATTAGGTACTTTACATTCATTAATCTCATTTAATCTTCAAAATCAGCTCCAGATGTACTTCATGATCTCTGGAGCCATTTTATAAATGAGGAAAGTAAAACTAAGAGAAGATTAAATAACTTGCCAAAGGTCACATAATTGGCAAGAAGCAGAATTGCAAATTGAAGGAGAGTCTTTCTGAATTCTTTCTACTACATTGCTTCCCTAATGTCATTAGACATTAAAAGCGGTGGGGAAATGGGATAGGAATATGGAGAACAGCCCCAAGGAGAGGGATTTAGCTAATGTTACACTAGTCTTATGTCCCTGTTCAATGATTTTTTAAAACTTGTCATTTAGACTCTTCCCTGCTTTAAAAAAAATTGGGCAACTTCTGTTAACCTATAAATGCATTTTAATTTTAACCTTTTGGTCCATAGAATCATACATTGTCTACCAAATAATAATCAAATATCCAAATAAATACTAGAGTATGTGAATGACACAACTTTAGAGAATACCTGTTTAGACAACTTTTCTTTTGGTGTTGCTTTAAGCTTCCCAAGGAAGAAAAAAGTATTATAAAATGCATTATACAGCCAATCTGAACACAAATATGACTATTTTCTATTGCTAATTTTGTTAACCAAATTTCTTTCATTATATAGCAGTGTATTAGTTGTCTATTCTTGGATAACAAATTACGCCAAAACTTAGGGACTTCAAACAGTAGACATTTATTATCTCATAGGTGTTTTTGTGTGTCAGGAATTCATGAGCAACTTCGCTGGGTGATCCTGGCTCAGGATCTGTCTTAACATTGCAGTCAAAATGTTGGCCAGGAATACAGTTATCTGAAGGCTTAACTGGAGCCAGAGCATCTGCTTCCAAGGTGACTTACACACATGGCCATTGTCAGGAGGCCTTAATTCCTTGCCACATGGATCTCTCCATAGAGCTGCTTGAGTGTCTTCACAACATGTCGGCCAACTTCCCCCAAAGCAAGTAGTAGAAAAATAGATTTCTTCAAAACAGAGAAAGAGGGAAAGCTGACTTAGTCTTAGAAATAATGCACACATTTCCACCATATACTGTTTGTTACAAGTGAGTTAACTAAGCCCAGCCCACACTCAGGGGTAGGGAAATTAAGCTGTACCTCTTGAGGGGGAGAGTACTGAACAATTTGTGGACATATTTGTATACCACTAACAGGAACTCCAAAGGAGGCTGCAGTGAAAAATGTCAAAACAATTGTGTTTTAAAGGTGTCTAATTTTGGACAGAAAGAGAGATGATCTACCATGAATGTGTGGTTCAAAATTTTTTTTAATTTTATTTGTTTCTGTTCTCATCTTTATTATTTTTTTCCTTCTATTGCCTTTGGGCTTTGTTCTTTTTCTAGCTCCTTTAGGGTAAGGTTAGATTGTTTATTTGATACTCTTTTTAATTTATTGAGGTAGGCCTGTATTGCTATAAACTTCCCTTTTAGAACAGCTTTTGCTGCATCCCCAAGATTTTGGACCATTGTGTTTTCATTTTCATTTGTCTGCTGTGTTTCCTCTATGGTTCAGAATGTTTAACGTGAGGGATAATGGTGCTGTGACGTATACTACATGATATCTCTGTTTAACTAGCTAATTTGTATTTTTCTGTCTAAAAAGAGACTCTGATGAACCCTGCTAGGGTACTGCCTTATGCCAGTGGGTTGGATTATAAAAATTGAGTTGTTTTGAAAATATGGGTTTACAAGAATTGGAGAAAACCCATTATAAGTTACTTTAGGATGTAATGGCAGGGTAAAACATTTGTCTTTCAACTTTTATAGTAGCCCAAAAGGTGGAAGAAATAAAACAGATAATGCAGTGGTATGCTAAACGTGGTATAGACAGACTAGGGAAAGGAAGGCCCAGCTAAGGAACTGAGCAGAGACCGCTCCGCCACATTCGCATGCTACGAGCCAAATTAAGTATGCAGATAGAGACAGTTTCCAGGAGGAGTTTTACCCTGAAGCCAAAAACAGGTTGTCACAGCTGAGCTCTGGATCCAGGTTATGCTATACAGGGGATGCTCTAGCCAATTTCCCAATCTTTATTACTGGGTGGTGGGCATAGAGGGTGTCCCTAAATGTTAGTCATTCCTATCCTGGAGAACATGGCTTGATAAATTGGAATGGATTTGAAGATCCCCTTTATTCCACTCTGTACCAGATTCTTTTCCTCATTCCATCTTGTTTCACATAACCGTGAAAGATAGGAATTATTATTCTAATTTGTTCAAACTGTGAAATAGAGTATTGAGAGATCGTGCACAAGCACCCCCTCATTGCCAACTAATAGGTCTTTGTGCCTCCAGTGCTGTGCATGTGGTTTGTAATTGAAGTGGCAGCCCTGAGATTTTTCTCTCATTTGTCTTAATGCCACAACCTGTGCATCTCCCTGTTTGTCACTATGCCTTTTATAAGCAAAATGAGAAAAGTGCTACCCCACAGAGAATTGGGTGGGGTGTATAATGCAGGAACATGTGTTTTCCGGGGTGGGGGTGGGGGAGATCATCTTCCTGTGATGGCTGCAGTGAATAGTGGGAACCCAAACAGGAAGTCCTTGTGAACTAATAGAATAACTTCAGAGCTGAGAAGGTGGATGCCCACAGGCAGGTTCTACTCCCTTTGTGTCTTTGCACAAGTTGTTTAATTTCTTGGGCCTCAGGTTACCTATCGTGTAATAGGAATAATAAGACCTCCTTTGTAGAATTTTTATCAGGCTTTAGGGGTATCTTTTGTCACAGGAGTTGGAGGTTCACTTGAGATCGGGGTAATACTGAAAAGTGTCAAGAATTTAGGACTTTTTTTCCTATGGGACCAGTACTACTGTTCTACTTTATATGCATTGATTTTATGTAATCCTCAAAATGAACCTGGGAAGGGCTTGGTGATTATTGCCCCACTTTGCACATGAGGAAACTAAACCCTAAAGAGGCTGACATAATTTCTGTATATGTGGTGATCCAAAAGTCCCTGCTAGACCCATGCTAGAACTCTAGATCTAGACATCAGAGTCTCAGTTGCTAATGCAGCGAGCAACCATTTTACCCAGCCATGCTAGCAGCTGACACACAGACTTTTCACATTCGTTACGTATAAAATATAAAGATGTTCTGCTTCTTTTAGATATGTGTCACTTAGTTATGTTATAAATGCGTTGTTGCTTTTTTTTTTAGAGTTCCTCTTCCTCAGCTAAGGAATATGATAGAAGATGTTGCCCAAACCTTAAAATTTATGTATGGTTCTTTAGATAGGTAAGTACCTCTGTGAATTGAATCTCAAGTTGTTTGTTTGTTTGTTTAAAAAAAACTTTTCGTCACAGAGAGTGAATTGATGGTTACCAAAGGGGAGGTAGGTGAGGGGATGGGGGAATAGGTGACGGGGATCAAGGAGTGCACTTGATGTGATGAGCCCCGGGTGATGTGTGGAAGTGTTGAGTCACTACATATTGTACACCTGAAACTAACATAACACTGTATGCGAACTATACTGGAATTTAAAGTTAATTAAAAATAATATTAAAAATAACGAATGCTCATTATTGATATCAGTGCTCGTACAAATGAATCTTAGGTTTTAAGTATATGATTCTAAATCCCTTTTGTACTTTATCCTTTTCCTTGGTTGGCAAGTTAGTTATTTGGGCTTTTTTCTTCTTCGTCTAACTTGTCATCCTTTATTACTGGCTTTACTTTACAGTTCTAGGCAGCTTTTCACTTGATCCATTGCATTTTCTTTTTTGGTCTCATGTTAGTTTAGTGAAATAATGTAAAATAGTGATGCAACCACAATTATATTCTGATTTGATATATTTCTGTAGAAGCAAATGTAAGAGCATTTCAAACAGATACGGAAGAGAGTAAGAAGATTTTAAATAAGTTGTTTGTGTTTTTCTCTGATTTTTTTAAGGGGACTGTCAAATTTAATATCCTAAAATGTGATTCTTCTTACTTAAAAAATTTTAGTTAAAAAAAATGCACTATCAAAATAAATAAATGACACAGTAAAAAAGGTATTGACTAGTTTCATGGGTATCATTTTATATATTTTCTATGCAGCATGAATACAGTCTACATACTCCTTTTTTTAATATATGTGGGTGCATATTATGCATATTTTCCTGCTTCTTGCTTTTTTAACCTTACAGTAAAATATGATGAATCTTTCTTGATCTGAAGGAGGCAATTTGAGGTAACTTCAACACTTGAACCCATAAAATTACAGATGAAAAATAGATTTTTCTGTTTGTGGGATTTTTCTAAGTCCCAGTACTTCAGAGAGCTAAAATGATACCTTTGCTTTCAAAGCCTTAAAAGTATATCAGTATAAAAATCCAAAAACGTTTATACATTTTTCCAAACCATAGTGGTGTCAGCTCTGTTTATCTATCGTGGATCTTCGTTATCGCTGTTCTCAAAGCAGCCTCGAAAGAATTTTCAGTGACTGTGCCATCGGGATTGTCTAGTCTGTAGAATTCTCCAAGAGCCTCTGAGGAGACATATCCCTCTCAAACCCAATTATTAATTAGCATTTTCCAAACGTGTGAACTACAAAAGTCCAGGCAGCCACAAACAGTGCTTTTACCTTCTGTTAAATAAGGAAGTGTTTAACCAATGAAGAATAAGGATATGGTTGTAAACTATCTTCTTAAATTTACACTGTGTAAGCAAACCTTGCTGTTTTACCTTAATTAAAGCTTTCTGTTTTCATAAAACCAGAGATAATTAAAGATTAAATACCTGCAATTGAAGACAGTCAATTGAGGTTGTTCTGTAAATTGCAATGGACTAGGTTAGGGACAGAGGGACTCTTAATTTCTGTGAATTTTATTCTGAAATTTAGCTTCCATTTACTTGGAAGTACTGCCAAATTGGCAGCAAATTTTAGTTTCTTCTTGTTCTAGTGAGAATTTGAAAGGCAAACTAGGAGAGTAAATGTGAAGATCCATTGAGTTCTTAAGACCAAGAAGCAGTAGGGATCCGAGATGTTATTAGTAGTCATTTTATAGCAGTTTTTTCTAATTATGGAAGATATTGAAGGCACATTGTGAAAAATTATGATAAGACTAAGAAGACTAATTTTTTTAAAGTTGTAAGCTGGTTAGTTCCCTGTGAAGCATAGAAATATTGACAAAGTTTAGTGTTCTGATCAAAGATATGTTTCCTTCACTATTCCCAGCCAGACTATTAGCAAATTCTAAAGTCTGTCTCTAAAACATATCTCAAATCCACTCATTTCTCTCCATCTTTACAGTTACCCTGCCCAGCCACCAGCATCTCTCACTACTAAAACAGTCTAACTGGTTTCCTTGCCTCCGTTCTTGACACTTTAATAAATTTCCAAATGCAATTAAAGTGATATTTTTACATTATAATCTGGCTCCGACATACCTTTCTGATTTCAGATCTCAAACCACAGCCACCCCTCTGTGCTGTTCTGCAGGTATCCTGGCCACTTGTTCCCACCGTAGGGCTTTTGTGCTTTTTCCTCTTACTTGATCTTCTTGACATTGGGATCTGAGTTTAAATGCCCATTCTCAAAAACTCTTCGCCAATTTTTGATCTAAATCAGCCAACCAGTCATATCACCCATTCACATGATCCTATTCTCTGTATGGCCCTTTGTACGAGTTCATGTTTTTACTGTTTGTTCATTTGCTGTCTTTCTCCATTAGAATGTGAACTCCATGGAAGTAAAGACCTTGTCTTTTGTCTTGATATTTTTACTACTGTACCTCCAACAGTGAGAATAGTGCCTAGAACATAGGTGGCACTCAAGCTATTTTTTGAATGAATCCAATCCATGAATACTATTCTGATGTATTAATGGTGTATATATTACTAGTTATCATGAATGGTTGCAGGCAATGCTCTATTATTCTTACATGGCTAAAACCAAATGTTTAGTCTGTCTCTCCTTCCTCTCTCTCTCTCTCTGAGTTCGTTAATAGTGTTGCCTTCATTAGTGAAGAGGGGGAAATTACTTAGGCTAATTATGTGCTTTCTGTGTTCAGTAAGTAATAAGCATAATAAGTACTTATTATGTACTAGGTACTTCATATGTGAGTCAGGTTGTATTATCCCCGTTTTTAGAGATGGAAACAAAAGTTCAGAGAAAGGTTAGATGATCTTCCTGAGATATCTACCTAGTAAAAGCAGTGATAAGATATAAAGCCAGATATGTTCTATTATAAAACTCAAAATCTCTTTATTATTCTATAGTGCCTGAAATATATTGGGAGTTTAAATGGTTAAGAGATAAGGTAAAAGCACAAGAAGGTTACTTCAGCCCATTCTGTCATAGATATACCTACCATTTGTGTTAGCCCTGTGGTTCTTCCATAATACCATCTACTCAGTACATTTGAAAGTAGGTTTTTGGGTAAAAAAATATTGACAGGATGAATTTCTTAACACATTCCATCAGTAATATTATAGCAGTAATTCTTTGTAAGAGAGAGGAGGAAGGAAGAGAGCCTATGTAGTTGGGAAAGATCTAGTGTCCTTAGGAGCATACAAAAGATAACCACCATTTTCACGTATTGTTCTGACTTACAGCTCTTGTTTCTTCAGTGCCTTTTGCCAGGTTGAGAATGTTCCCCGTCTGGATCATTTTTTCAACTTGTTCTTTCAAAGAGCACTTCAGCCTGCTAAACTACACTCCAGTGCCAGTCCGAGCACACAACAGTATGATGCTTCCAGTGCGGTGCTTTTAGACAGTCTCCCTGGAGTTCGATGGCTCACACTTCCACGGGAAATCAAGGTACTCTCGGGTGTCATACATAAAAATCAGAACCAGTTGCCTTATAATTTTTTATCTTCTCTCTTTTGTAGACTTTCTGTTATTTTCGGGATTGTGGGTAAGAGTTAAAGGAAGCCATTGGTTAATGAAGTAGGAGATCCAGTACAGTGAACTTAGAAAGATAAATATTTCTTTCTAAATAGGAATTAGCTGTCTCATCTTACTTTAACATTTAAGCCTTTTCCAAACTTATAATACTTTTCAGAAATCATACTTATGTGGTGTGTCTTGCTTTTTTTTTGTCAGTTGTTCTTTTTTTTAAATGTCATTTTTCCTAAGGTACACTGGAGTAATTTAAGAGATACTTTGTCTGTTGTCTTAAGGAATGTGAAGAAACAATTACAGTAAACTTGTACATTAGCCTATAGAGTTCAGGAGTGGGAATAGCAACCTGTAAACATTAACATTTGTGAGATCAAAATTCACAAGCGGGTAATTTTCTTTTTGTCCTTTAGTTTTTCACAAGAGAAACCATAGCCCCCAAAAGGAGTTCGTGAAATATTTGCTAGATGCAGAAAAATGTAGGTTACAAATGAGTAATAAGTCATACTGTGTGAAAAGCATTGAAAGGCATGACTAATGTTTCCAAAGCTTTAGTCATCTCAGTAAGACACAGTTTGTGAAACAGTCCTGCAGAGTGCCTTGACCTTTAAAAGAAAAAGGAAAAGAAAAAAAAAGGGTTCTTTTCCACAAATCGCGTCTATGCTACAAGCTTTAATTGCCAATAGTTTTCAATTTATATATATGCATTACAGATTAAACTACAGATTAAATTTATTCTGTTATAAAATTTTGAATGCTTCATGAAGGAACAAATACATGAAAGAGTTCAGGCAATTTCCATAGAAACGAAAGCTAAATCCTAAGTAAGATTTTTCTAATAACTCCGTAGGGAAGCTAAACTGTGCCAGATTCCAGGGGAACACTTGCCTTCATGTTTTAATCCATAAATAAAGATTAAGAGTCCTTTTATATAGAACGTTTTCATGAAAGACACAGGGAAGAATGTTGATATTTTCAAAGAATCTGTTGAGAAATACACAGGAAATAGAGGGAAGGAAAAAAACCTCAAAATAGATTGGGTACATTAAGATTGATTATTTTCTTCTTAAGAATTTTAATAGGTTCAAAAATTTTCTGACTCAAAACTGGAAAGCAATTTTTTTAACCTCATAAATTATTTTGTATTGAATACAGAGTGAAGCTCATTTTGCAATAATCAAGATTTAATTGAAAAATAACTATATGTTAAATAAATTTTTTTCTGTAATTCCAAAGCTTAAATGCAACATGTTCTATTTTGGGACATTTCTTAAGTATCATAAAGGAGAAAGATGCTTACTCAATTCTTCAACTAATTATTAAGCACTTTTATGAGGCCATTACTAAACAATAACTAATAGGAGTTAAATGGTTCGTGTTACTTTTTTTTCTTTTCACGTAGATGGAACTAGACACAGCACTGAGTGACTTGGAGGCTGCAGATTTTGCAGAACTGGTAAGAGAACCAATGGATTTGGGGAAAGGCTCAATGTTGATTTTATATTTTATAAATCAGCCATTATTCTAAATATTTTTCAAGTGGGCATGTAATCTTGAAATATGTAGCATTGGGTCTCTATTTCGATATGAACAGAATCTCTTTTGCTTGCCTTTAAATTTTTTACTCAGTTAAAAATATTTGTTACATAATGTATACACAATGATTAATTGCATTTAGAATCATTAAGAACTGGGCTTTGAGAGAAAGTATGAACATTAATATTAAAGTAAAGTAGGGGCGCCTGGGTGGCACAGCGGTTAAGCTTCTGCCTTCGGCTCAGGGCGTGATCCCGGCGTTCTGGGATCGAGCCCCACATCAGGCTCCTCCGCTATGAGCCTGCTTCTTCCTCTCCCACTCCCCCTGCTTGTGTTCCCTCTCTCGCTGGCTGCCTCTATCTCTGTCGAATAAATAAATAAAATCTTTAAAAAAATAAATAAATAAAGTAAATAACTGAATTGTAGTACTAAAATAAGTAAAAACCCTATAGTTATGGATTTCAATTGGAAATACCAGTATGGTTTTTTATCTATTTTTAAAAAAATGTATTTCCTAGCTGTGTCCAGTGAAAAGGCCTACAGATAACGGTCATCCATCCCAATAGTGATGAATGCCATTAGCACCCAGGCTATAGTATATAAATAATACTTCTCACTAAAAGGAACAAAACCTCCTAAGAGAAATGACTGATTGCAAATTTGGGGCTGAAAATATGCAAGATGAGCCTGGCAACATCTTGTTATTTCAGAAATCCAGTAAACTTTAAAAAATGCTGAGGTTAATGTAGGGTTCGAGTAATTAGGAGACAACTTGAAGAGGCTCCCACTTGAGCTTCTGTAAGTGTAATAACTGCAGCAGATTGAAACGCATCAGATATGTTGAAGTCCTTGAGTTCATAATTACACTAAAGAAAAAAAGAAACTTCTTGGTCAACTTTGGAGGATGCCAGGGAACCAATTCATTATTGTAAAAACTGGCAACAAAGAGAAAGAAACAAACACATATCTGCCCTTCCTATCTGAACCATACCTCAAGGTTACCAAATGGAGATGAGGGGTAGTTCTCTTTATGGAAGTATTCTACTTAACATACCAAGAAAGAATGACAGAACTGGAATATTAGCATATTGCAATTTTTGCAGTGAACTAATGGGTCTAAGCAAAGATCATCAGTAGTTGTTACCATCACAAAAAGAAAGACAGCCGGGTAGTATGTGGTTCATGATGGAAGCATACAAATTACCTATAAAATATACTTGATGAGGTCTCGAGATCTAACCACGACTACATAGAAAATACTAGGGAAAAAAGGACATGTTAGATGACCCCACTTGGGGGAGGGGAATTATAATCATCAAAGTCCAAACTGGGAAACACAGTAAGACAATTTCTTCAACAAATAAAAGGGAGCAGGGAGAAACTGAGAGAGCCTATCAGTTACAAGAGACTTGAGAAACATACCAACCAGTTTTAATATATGGACCTTACTTGGATCCTGATTCAAACAAACACAATTTTTAAAAACATCTATGAGATACTCAAGGAAATACAAACACTGAAGACTGGATATTTGGAGAGAATAATTCTTTAGATGTGGTAATGGTATTACACATACACACACACACACACATAAATATATATTTTTAATCCTTCTGTTTTAGAGATATACCCTGAAGTATTTACAGATGAAATCATATAACATCCGTTCCTGGTTTTGAAGTAATTCAGCAGGGAGAGGGAAGAAGGAGAAAGGGATATTGATGCCACAAGATTAGCCATGTACTGGTCATAGTTGAAGCTGGGTGATCATGGGTAGATAAGAGCTAATTACATGATTCTATTTTTGTATATGCCTAAATTTTCAGTAAGAAAAGTTCTTTTATGGGGCGCCTGGGTGGCTCAGTCAGTTAAGCGTCCAACCCTTGGCCTCAGCTCAGGTCTTGATCTCAGGGTCGTGAGTTCAAGCCCCACATTAGGCTCCACGTGGGGCATGGAGCCTACTTTACAAAAAGAAGAAAAGTTATTTTGGTTACGTGACCTAATTTCAGCTCAGGTCCTGAGCTCAGGGTCCTGGGATGGAGTCCTGCCTCAGGGTCTGCACTCAGCAGGGAGTCTCCTTGAAGACTCTCTCTCTTCTTCTGCACCTCACCCTCCATTTGTGCACGCGCTCTCTCTCTCTCTCTCTCTCAAATAAATAAATAAACCTTAAAAAAAGTAAATGAGAAATTAGGATGTGGAAGTAGTGAGGGCTGGATCATAAGAAGTTTGCTGGTAAAATCTTGATTGCTTCAAAGAGTAGCTTAGTCTTTTTTTTTTTTTTAAGATTTTATTTCTTTATTTGACAGAGAGAGCGAGAGAGCACAAGCAAGGGGGAGAAGCAGAGGGAGAGGGAGAGGGAGAAGTAGACTCCATCCCAGGACCCCAGGATCACGACCTGAGCCAAGGGCAGACACTTAACCCTCTAAGCCACCCAGGTGCCCTAAGAGTGCCTTATTCTTAGCTAAGATCCTGGGCAAATGGAAGCATATTTTGTTTGTAAAAATAATTGAAACTTAAAAGTGGTGAACTCCTCATAGGTCATAAATCTTTTCACTGATGGAGAATGTTTAGATAGACACTAAGCATTAGGAACAGTTTAAAGTATTTAAATATCCAGGTTTTAGGAACTTATGTCTGATAGATTTCATTAAAACTCCCAATTCCTGGTTTATATAACATCACTTTAAAGAGCAGTGGAACTAACAATATTTTCAATGGTTAAACACAGAGCTATTGGGATTCCTTGGATACAGTATCAGGACACAATCTATAAAGAAAAAAGAAAATTGATAAATTGAGAATGTAAGATGGTACGCTTTGGAAAACAGTTTGGCAGTTTCTTAATAACCTAAATGTACACCTACCATATGATTCAGCCATTCTCTTCTTCTAATTACCCCAGAGAAATGAAAGCCTATGTCAATACAAGAACTGTACACAAATATCCATAACAGCTTCATTTGTAATAGCCAAAAACTAGAAACAAATCAAGTACCACAAGTGTCCATCAGTGGGTTAATAGACAGACAAATCGTGGTATGAACTTGCAAAGAAATACTACCCAGCAAAAAACTTGGCAGGGGTGTTGATGGAATTGTTACATATCTTGATTTTGGTGACACTTAACAGAGCTATACACATTTGTCGAGACTGACAGAACAGGGGCACCTGGGTGGTTCAGCTGGTGAAGTGGCCAACTCAGGGTTTTGGCTCAGGTCCTGATCCCAAGACCCTGGGATCCACGAGCCCATCCCTGCATTGGGCTCCACGCTCATCATGGAGTCTGCCTGAGGATTCTCTCCCTCTCTCTCTCTGCCCTTCCCCCACTCTGTCTCTCAAATAAATCTTTTTTAAAAACTGGCAGAACAATTCACAGTGAATTTTACCTTAAAAAATGAAAATAAAGATCTAAACTTCCTGTGAAATTAGATTTAAGATTTAATCTTATATCCTAATTTTGTTTTCTTTAGTTTTAAAAATTATTATTAAGGTATAATTTATATTTGGTAATAAAGTCTTCTGTGCCCCTTTATAGTCAACCCCTCTCCCTACCTCTAGCCCTTGGCAACTACTGATTTGTTTTTTGTCCCCATGGGTTTTACCTTTTCTAAAATGTCCTATCAATTGAATTAGTTAACAAGTAATTTTGGGGGGCCTGACTTCGTTCACTTAGCATAATGCATTTGAGATTCATTCATGCCATTGTATACATCTGTAGTTCCGTCCTTTTTATTGCTGAGTAGTATTCCATTGTATGAATGTATCACTGTTTATCCATTTCCCAACTGAGAAATATTTAGGTTATTTCTGGTTTTTTAGTTTTCTTTAGGTTTCATTGCCTTTTTTTTTAGAGATTTTATTTATTTGTCAGAGAGAGAAAGAGAGTGAGCACAAGCAGAGGGAAAAGCGGACTCTCTGCTGAACAAGGATCTTGATGTGGGACTCAAACCCAGGACCCTGGGATCATGACCTGAGCGGAAGGCAGACGCTTAACCGACTGAGCCACCCAGGCATCCCTCGTTGCTTTTTTTTAGATTACAAAAGTAATACATGCATATTGGGTAAAATGCAAGCGTGATTATTAAAAACAAATGTCCTTCTACCTCATCCCCCTCTCCCAGTTCTATCCCTAATTGTAACTGTTCCTACAGTTTGTTACAATTTGAAACCTATTCTTCCAGACTTTTTTCTATAGACATAGGTACATAGGTACATACACACCAGCACTTGTCATACATAGAAATGTATATCATTGAGGGTGCTATTCTTTTTAAAAAATTAGATCACAGTGAATATTTTGTTCCGTAGCTTGCATTCTTTGCTCAACAGTATACCCTAAAACCTTTTCTGCCTGCTCATATAGCTCAACCTTATTTTTTTAACAGACCTATGATAGCGTATCGTATGAACATACCTACTTTTGATAAGCATTCTCCATTGTTGCACTTGACTTTATCTCGAATTTTTGCATATCACAAATAGTTTTGCTATTAACTTTTTATATAAAAATCTTGATTTTTCCGGTTTGAGCATTTCTATAGATTTTTAGACTGGAATTACTCAAAGGGTGTATGTATTTAATTTTTTATATATATCTAATCAGTTGCTCCCAAATAGGTTGTATCAAATTTTACTTTCAAAAATATTATTTGGAAATTTAAAAAAATCGTTCAAAATATTTGGTAATATGGGATATTTTAGATGATGTATAGTAGAAGCTTTTTGTCTCAATAGACATGTTTTAATCCCTCTTGCAGTAACTAATCTTATGTTGTATTCTTAGATGTCTTTAATCAACAGTATCTTATAAGATTAAAAAATAAAATTGTTTTCAGTCAAAAATAATGCACATTATCTTTCACCCTAATACCCTAGCATATTCATTTCTAAAGAAGGCACTATGAAAAGTTCAGTTACTAAACAATATAATTGCCGTTTTAACATTAACATTGTAGCCTAAGATTTTTTTTTATCATGAAAAAACAAAGACTGTAAATCCACTGTGGTTTTTCTTCCCCAGTCTGAGGATTACTATGACATGAGGCGGCTGTATACAATTTTAGGGTCTTCTCTATTTTACAAGGTAAGTTGAAGCTTGAAATTTTTATAAATGTCCAATTGCTATATGAATAGACCTAAAGTGAATTTTCTCAAACTTCTACAAACATGAAAAATACATTTATCCCTTTTCTTTGAATGTAGTTACCATTAAATTAAGGTCTTAAAAAAAACACCTGGTACCTACATTTTACAAATACAATAAGTATTTCTGATTTTATTACATTCTAAAGCATTCGCTAACATGTAAAGGAGAAACAATACTCAAGGAACCAAAAGCATAAGAGAGAAAAGTGATACTTTCTTGATTTATTTTTGCAGCAGTGCACTTTTTTCCTTATCTTCAGGCATAACCATGTATCTTTTTAATAAATCTAACATTTAGTTGACTTCCATGTACAGCAAATTAAGCATCAAATGAATTTAAGTGTTTTCATATTTCAAGAAGATTTTTAAACACAATTTAAAACATATGTAAAAAAGAATCCGACAGTACAGAGTGGTACACAGTAAAAAGTAAGTCTTTCCTCACCTTACCTCTTGCTTCTTTTCTCCACTTTTCATCCTCAGAATTCAGTTCTTTTCTAATGTTGCCAAACACTCAGGCTTATACTACTCAGGTGATCTTGCTTTGTGCTAAAGTCTACCTGTTGTAGACTGAACCTGTCATAAATCTTGGCTCTCTAATTGACCTCAGGAAAAAAAAAAAAACCATTTATTTTTACTATGTCTTTATTCCATTTGAAACTGGAATATTTTAAGACAACTGAAGTACCTATGAAACTCTTAGAAATATATTATGGCATTATTGCTTTATATCACTAGTTGACTTTTGTTCTTTGTGGTTAAATCCAAGGGTTATTTGATATGCAGTCATTTGCCAAAGGATGATCTTATTGATATCGCTGTGTACTGTCGCCACTACTGCCTACTGCCTTTAGCAGCCAAACAAAGAATTGGTCAGTTGGTTATATGGAGAGAAGTGTTTCCTCGACATCACCTCCAACCTTCTGCAGACTCAAACACTGAAGTCTTTCAGGAACCTGAAGGGAGATATTTTTTGCTAATTGTTGGCTTGGTAAGTTTACCTTGGTTTCTCTGTGTGTGTCTGTGTGTCTATGTGTCCATGTGTGTGTCTGTGTTTTAGGGTTGGGTTTTTTTGGCCATTTACTATCTAAATATATACATAAACAAACATAATAATTTAAAATTCTGAGCATGTTAGATACCGGTATTCAAGAAAATGTTATATGTCCCTTATTCCTTTTGCATCCATTTAATACTCATGGAGAAATATTAATGAAACCCAGAATAAGATTTTATCAGGTTCTTAAGATCTTTTGTTCTCATTTCTATAGTGGTTTTATCCTCTGGTTTGTCTTGGGAAATAGAGACATGAAAAGGATATAGAATAAGAATAAACATGTGATTGTAAATGAAAAGACTTCCAATAGTTGTGGCTCTTTGAAAGCTACCTTGTGCCATGTGCCAGAAAGTGGTAGTTGATGGTATACGAGGAGAAGGCAGTATGAATGAAGATCTGTTTTCAAGGATGATCAAGAAGCATTGAGAATAATTAACAAAGAAAGGGAGGCAGGAGTTTTTAATAATCATATGATTATGTCATATGTTTTTAGTACTCATAAATTTATACATGCACGCTACATATAAACATTTTCAGGTAGCTAAACCAATTTTACTATCTTTTTCTTATAGAAGCATTATATGTTGTGTGTGCTATTAGAAGCTGGAGGCTGTGCATCCAAAGCTATTGGGAATCCCGGCCCAGACTGTATCTATGTGGATCAGGTCAAAACAACCCTTCAGCAACTGGAGGGAATAGATTGTCGCATCAGTGAACAACTAACATCTTCTCCAAGCCCCTGTTTGTCTTGTGCTGACTGGTTCCTTACTGGATCACATGAAAAATTAGATAGTTTGACAACCTCACCTATCCTCAGTAGGCTACCAGGTACTTCCAAGGTAGTAACCTCTCCAACATGCAGAAGAATTCTTTTTGGTGACTATTCCTTAAAGACACGTAAGCCCAGTCCTTCCCAAAGCAGTGGAGGAGCTGACAATGGCTGTGAAGGTGGAGAACGTGTTGGCCTGAGCCCCCACACTACACCGGATGCCTTATGGAAACAAAGAGAATCTCAGGGCTCTGATGGTTCAGAAGAAAGTGGGGCCTTGCTTAAGGTGTGTGTTCATTCAAGTGTGTGCATTCTGGAAGCTAAGCTGTCTTTCCAGTTCTTATTTTATAAATGCAAGAAAGTTTTTAATGGCAAATCATTCTTCATTTGAACTCGTGGTTCTTTTGGTTACTATTGGCAAGCCAGTGATTTAGAACCAAAAAGAGAAAGAAATATCAAGTAATAAAATAGTAGCATCCAGATCAGCTGCTTGACACTACTTACAAGTAGGGAAATTGCTTAATCCTGCTTTCCCTGTTCATCTCCTTCTGTATTCACAGTGTTAACCGAAAACGTCTTAGTTGTGGGGGATTTTAGAGGGCTGATCTGACTAAATAACCAATAAAATATTCAGCAGAAACAGAAAGAAAATCAGAAACTTATATATAAATATATAAATGTAAAATGTATATACATATAAGTATATAAATGTAAAATGTATATATAAGTATGTATGTGTAAATATTTGTGTGTGTATGTGTCACTCCATAGGTTTTTATAGGGGTTTTTTGTTTTATTTTGTTTTGTTTTTATCTGCATCTGTGATGGTCTGGTCTCCATACTCAAGAATTTAAAATGTGATTATGAAGCAAAGAGAATGTTCATTTTTCAGATTGTTTTTTTCATTTTTCCATGTAATTTCTCCATGAAAATACCATGCATAATGTATCCAAAGGGTCATCAAAGTAATCACTCTGGGGGATCTTATACTTATTCTAATGATGCTTCTCTTTCAAAACATTTTTGAAACTGTCATTTGGGTTGAGGGAGGTAATGCCAGACAAGGCAGGAAGAAGGAGGAACCTGAGAAGGGGAACAAATAAGATTTGAGATTCTGTGTATCATGGCATAAATAGCCATAGATTCCATCTTCTAATTCTAAACAATACAGCACTCTTGGAGCCCTAAGTGGGTGTATTTAGGAAGTACATTCTTACCATATTCATTATCCCAGTCAGTGAAATTGGTAGGAGACATAATTTAGGAGTTAATAGATTTAAAGAGCCATGAATAGCTTCTAAGAGAAATTGAATTAATTTCTGTGATTGAACCATTCAACAAATTTGATTGAACACCTACTCTGTGCCAGGGGCCATGCTACATAGAGGAGATACAAAGATGGATAAGACACAGCGCATGCCTTTGGGAAGTACAAAGTCTAGAGAGGGAGACAAGTACATATACATATAAAATGTAACAAAACTCGATAATGGCTCTGGTAGGTTTTCAGCAAGAACTATCACGTCCTAAGACATGGCCGTGAGATCACTGTTGGAAAGGATAAGCCAAGAGGTACAGATTAGCATCAAAAATATTTAAAGGAAACATTGCAAAATAGTAAGTAGTTCTCTAAGAAGGATTTTCGGTTTTTACACTATTTCTGCTGTTTGATTCCATTCTTAGATACAAATTGATCTACTTAATTGTATTTTTCAGGTCACTAAAAAGAAGGCTGCTCTTCCAAATCCATTTCATTTGGGGAACTTGAAAAAGGACCTTTCAGAAAAAGAACTGGAAATATATAACACAATGAAGTAAGAAACTTCCTTATAATATTCTTTTTCACTTAAATGTCATGCCTTTGAGAAAATTTTACAATTAGAAAGTACAAATCCATACCATATAGAGATTTAATTAAAAAATGTAGTTATGATATATCTTAACATTATTAAAGGTAGTGTTTATGCTAATTCACTGATGATGTTCATTACACGTATAGGGAACATGTACTCCTATTACAGAAGATTAAAAAAACAGTAATGTTTCAAAATTTGAAAGCCCCCCTTTATCTCTTTTCCACAGGTAACCTCCCTTTGGTATGTCTAATTTTTAAATTACAGTATTTACTATTTTTAGACTTTGGTGGATTCTGTGGTCTGCTGCCCAGATACTCCATAGCCCAGAGTACTCCTTCCCAGTATTGGGGGTGGTGGGATAACGAGTATTAAGTACTCACAACTAAGTCTCTCCCTGGCCTTGCTTTGTTTGGAAGTTTCTTGACTCAGCCAAGATTACAGTATCTCCCTGGGAATCGCCCACATCTAGTAACTAATAGATAGTGAGTACAAAGACTTGACAACTCTAAAAGGCCATCCAAGCTGAGACTATCTGCTGACCTTTGTTTTGACTGCAGTGTGGTTCAGCTTCTCCTTTGCTCAATCCTGCTTCCTTCACGCCTCCCTCCACAGGTGTTGTTCCCCAAAGTTCTTTCTCCCTAATAAACTTGCTCACTGCATGTCTTTCAGAGTCTCTCATTTGAGGAAAGAGATGAAACCTCAAACTTACATTAAGTAGGGAATTCTAAAGTAAAAGGAACTGAGTGAGAGGAGCATTTTCAGCAACTTAAATTGTTTATAGTTATTAAAATATAAAATGTTACATATTCACTTCCTGTGTAGCTATTATGTGGTGACAAGCAGATCTGTCTGAGCTTTACATGATGTTTAATTATATCATGTGGGGTCAATTAGTGTGTAACAAACTCAGTTGCACACTTATTTGAACAAGCAGACATGTACGAATAGAAATCACACAAAAAAGTTCGGCACTATGACTTCCTTAATCATTGAAACATTTTAAAATAAGTTCAAATATATATGTCACAGAGTTGTCAGAAACAGCTTTTTTTTCCGGAAGTTAAGGCAAAAACAAGGTAACTTGTCTAAGGTGTTAAATTTATTATTTAATGCCTTCAAATATCATGGTTAATTTTTTAATAGTTAAAAATGTTTTTTAAGCAAATCTAAATCAAACCTTTTCTGGAGCTTTGCGGCACCACCCAAAACCCTAGTCTCCCATTTAACAAAAACTACTGCTCTGAAATTTTATTACCCCCACATCTTATTTTTTTATATGTATGTTATTTTTGGCCTTATCTCTAGTAAAAGGAAAGTAAAAGCCAAGTTCAGTGGCTTAAACATAAATACATTTCTGATGTCAATCATAGGCTATTTATTTAAAAAGATGCTACTGATACATATTTATTTTCTTTATTGACATGGAAAGATGTTCATACTATGTTGTTAATTTTAAAAGTGAGACATAAACCGGTATATATTATCCTAATTTGTATGTACATATTTTTGTAAAATAAAAACATATAACATGTTAAAAATAATAGTACCCACAAAACAGTTCATTTAGTGACCGAATCCTGTCTAATCTACGTTCTCATAATTCTTTAATCCATTTAACCCTTACTGTTCCTACCGTAGATCAGGCTCCCATTCTCTAACATGGTTTGACTACAGTAGTCTCCCAACTCCCAACCTACCCTGAATCCATTTTCTGCTGCAGGAATGACCTTTCCAAAGAATAAATCTGTCTTAATCTGTACTTTTACATATATTGTGTCTTTCCAATGAGTAATTGCTTATTTGATGATTTGTAAACTTCCGGTGTATACACTGAGATAATATACTCTGAGTTTATGATTTTCAGGAGCTGGTTTTGCTCATTGTGTTGTGGGTTTTTTTCATTTTTTGTTTTTTTGGTTTTTTGTTTTTGAGAGAAAGTTAAAAAAAGAAAACAAAAATGTTCATTCTAAACCTCCCTAAAAAGAAATCTTATTAATAGCTCTTTTTAAAGAATCATTTCTGTTCTGTACGTTTTCTTGAATTTGAAGTCCTCTGGATTAAAATGTGTTTTAAATTATTTTCCTTTTTGAATAATAGTAATTCCTTTTATCTTGATAAATATTTGAGTTTTTATTAATTGAAAAATATCAGCCACCAGTTGTTAATGAGCCAGTTACCTTCTGGAAAAGTATGAGAAAAATTTGTAGATGATCTCCTTCCCTGTCTAACCCTGGTCTCAAAGGAGAACCAGGCCTTAAGTCACTAATAAGGAGAAATTATTCTGATCATACAGCCTAATTAACAGTTTAACAGGAGTTTAACTAGCATGGATGATGGAGGCAGTCTCTAGGGTAAGAGCTGAAATACGCATTTTCTTTGCCCCTGTGCTTAAGGCTGCGGCGGAAAAAATCAGAGGGATTTCTTTTAAATAGATATTAGAATTAGAATGGGGGCAGCTTGAGTGTTTGAGATGCAAATGGATTGTTGTCATATGTTTAACGATTGCCAATCAGAAGTCATCAATGGAGAGGAAAAAGCAAGGTTTAGTGGAAGAAGCTTCAGAGTTAGCTAAACTCTGCCGCTTAGCTGTGTGACCTCAGTCAAGCAAGTTAATCTGAGATCTCTGACGATTGATTCCCTCATGGTTAAAATGAGGGTAGTAATACTATTGAACATCTCACAGGGTCATTATTGAGAATTAAGATCAAGGTATGTTAAAGCATTACCCTAGCACATAGAGGGCAGTCCGTATATGATAACTATTATTATTTTGTTGTTGCTGTTATTGTTGTTCTTTAGTTCTTCTTATCACTGGTAGAAATAAGCAGTATTTATAGATTGTGCTGGCCTGTCTGAGACCTAAATAAGGGAAGAAAAGATGGAGAAGAAGAATAGAGAAATGAAAATAGTAAGAGAACATGGAAGGGAAGGAAGACTGTAATGATGAATAGTAGAATACAAAGAATTGCCATAATATTCCAGAATGTTGACCTGCTTTGCAGTTAGTAATAATAATCTTATTTTTCTTCAGGATCATCAGTTTGACTGTTAGGCTACTAATTTAAATGTGCTTATTTTGTTGGAAGATGTTCTTGTATGTGGTCAACTCTACGCTGATACCTTATTTATGACTTGTAGGTATCTGGGCCAGCTAGGAACTGAGTTATTTATTACCAACCATGGAAAAAGCAGGATTTAGCCAATTTGGGTTGTTTAGCAAAGTTATCTGCAGTTGGTGTATATTTATCCTTACATACCATGTGATAATTGCCTGTATTAAGAAATTGATAACTCTAACCTGTACTCTAGTTAAGGAGGAAATGGGACTTAAATGTTTGACCTAGTTTCCCTGCCCTCATTACACTCCTGATATCATATTAGAGATAAAAGCTTGTCTACACCATTCAAAGTGAAGCAGTATGTTTAAGTTTACTTAAATATCTTTTCTTTTTTTCTTCTTTTCAAGGTTGACATCTGGTCCTGAGAACACACTTTTCCACTATGTTGCCTTAGAAACTGTGCAAGGGATCTTTATTACTCCTACCCATGAAGAGGTGGCACAGCTAAGTGGCTCTATCCACCCTCAACTAATAAAAAATTTCCATCAGTGTTGTCTCTCCATTCGTGCAATTTTCCAACAGACATTGGTAGAAGAGGTATAAATACAGTTTTGTCAGTTTTGTTTCCAGATTTCTAAATATTGTCTCTAAAAGCTCTTTAATCAGTATGTCCAACAATGACAGTTTTTCTTTAAATTTTTTTTAGCAGTTCAATCCAGCTAGAGCATACAATCTAACTTGAGTGCCAAAAGGATTATACTCACAATATTTAACTTAAAAGCTTTGTTTCATAATACTGATTTTGATTTCCTGGAATGCTATTCCAGAAAATGATGGATCTGTGTTTTTCTATAGCAAAGTAGAATATGGGCAGTTTATGGTGTAAATTAGCCTCCATGTTTGATATCTATGAGTCAGCCATTACTTGGACAGTAGTATCTACCAGTTGTTAAGTCTGATAATTCTTTAAGTGTTCTGTCAGTAAGATAAGGTATTTTGTAAATAATAGGGTAAATAGACACAATACTGTTGCAAATGTTTTTAGCCACTTAGTTCATTTCTTGCTTGCTTGCTTTTTAATCCAGGATGAAGTTGCATTTAATATTGTACCTCTGGTTAGCAGTAATGTTGTATATAATTTAAAAATCAATTAGATTATCTTAATGGCAGGGAAAAGTATGTGTTGATTTCTTGAAAAGCATAAACATGCAGACGTTTACTTGTCAGTGGTCAAACATCAGACAGCCAAAACCAAAAAAAACAAAACCCCTCTCTGAAGATGACTGTAATGTTTATAGCAATATGTGTGTTAAGAATGCTAAAATTGTGAAGAACTTGGGTTTAAAGGTAGAAGAACATTGGGCTGGGAATAAGGAATCCTGGACTGAACCTCGACTCTTCCTATTTCCTCAGCTATAAAGTAAGTGGGCTGAATAATATCTTAGAACTCATTCAGCAATAAAAATCTGTGTCTTGTAGGATTATTTTTTTTTCTTTTCTTTTTATTTTTTGAGAGAGTGTGCTCGCAAGCAGGTGGAGGGGCATTGGGAGAGGGAGAGAGGATCCCAAGCAGGCTCCATGCTCAGTGTGGAACCTGACGCAGGGGTAGATCTCACCACCCTTAGATCATGACCTGAGCCAAAATCAAGAGTCAGGCACTTAACTGACAGAGCCACCCAGGCTCCCCTTACAGGATTTCTTCTTTGAGCTCTCAGAAATTGGTATTCAGCAAAATGTTATGTCTAACCATATATCTCTATGTGCTTTGTGGTCTTATGCTCCTCCTTTCCTTTTAAAATAACTGATAGATTCTATAAGGGAATCTTTCATTAATAGTTTAATAGTAGTAATGTAATTATTCAGTAATAGTAACGTAAATTAGCCTTTCCCATATTATTGAACTATTGAGGTATCCACTAAGGACCAGACACTACTGTGATGCTGGGAATATAGCAGTGAACAGAGTCCCTTTCTTCATGAAGCTACTACCAGTGGGAGAGTCTGCATTGTGTGAATGGAGGTCTGGGTTCTTGGATTCCCCCATGAAAGACTTACGTGAGGATCCGTGCTTAAATAAAAAAGCCAGAAGGAAGGTAGCAGGCATAAAGCAGTTTTTTAAGGACGGTACACTCTCAAAGTAAGAGAGCGGGCAGGCCCAGAGATGGCAACTGCACCAGGGTTAAGGGTATCTTTTCTTTTTATATTTGCATAGGTTATGGGTCACAGCTGGGACAGTCTCCCACTGCCGTGGTTTCCAGTCATCTAAGGAACTCCTAGTTAGGAGTAGGTCCTACTCCCAACTACTGGCCCTACATGGTTCTTGACAGACCTGTCATGGTCATTTTCCCCCATGGAGGGGAGAGGGTTGAAACCACAATGTAAATATATTATAATGAAGCTATTGGTTACCCTGGGGCAGTGGTTGAAGAGGAAAGCACACTTCTCCACCTGTGGCTCGTGGTCTGTCAGCCCGGAGCTGTTGGAAGCCTTAATGTAGGCCAGGATGTTAAAAATCACCAAGTCGGGATGTTGTGCCCTCAGGCTTCTAATGTATCACCTATTTATCACCACCTTTGCCTCCAGCCAATGTCTAACTACCTGGGTACTCTATCAAGCCTATGTTCTATCGGGGAAGACTAATGAACTGGCTAGTACTATAATATGTCTGGTAGGTAAGTTTCAAGAGGAATAATAAGATAGGATAATATTGGAACAGGGACCTGAATGAAGCAAGGAAGCACATTAAGTGGCAGTCTGGAGGCAGGGCTTCCAGACAGGAAAGCAAATTCAACTGCAAAGCACAGAAGTGTGACTGAGAATGCCGCAGCCAGCGGGAGGAGAGTGCTAGGAGTTGAGGTGGCGAAAGTTGGCAGGGCCAGATACCACGTGGCCTGATAGATTTAAAGATTGGGGGTTTGTTCTGAAGTAGATGGGAAGCTCTTGGGACGGTTCTGAGCAGAGGAAGGACAGGATCCTACATTTTTGAAAGGATCACTCAGGCTACGACTGTGTGAAGAACAACCTCTGTAGGGTAGCGAGGGTGGAGGCAGGGACCAGTTAGGAGGCTGTGGAAATTCTCAGAGCAAAAAATGATAGTGGCTTCTGGGTTCTAGATATATTTTGGAGGGTGAGCAAAAAGGATTTGTTGACGGATTAGATAAGGATTTTGAGAGAGAGAAAAGAATCAAGGATCACTCCACCAAGTTTTAGCCTGAGCCTACAAAAAGTCTTTTTATTCCAAATGAGTCATTGTTTTGCTAGTAGTTTAATCAATGGGTAATTTAGAGAGTATGCATGAAAGGAAGAGTCAATACTGTTTTAAGTATATGTGTTTTAATTTTATTACAAAATCATCTATGAATTTAGTAACCTACTCATTAGTAATTATTTGTTAAGCACCTCCTATGTACCAGGCCCTGCTGCTTCAAAACATACAAAGATGAATATAATCTATTGGAGAAGACAGACCTATAAAACTGCTAATATAATTAACGTAAATACTAATAATATAGGGCTATGAACAAAATGTTTTCTGGGAGATTTCAAGGACGCTTTATCCATGAAGTCTCTTTTAGGAGGTGATATTTAAACTAAGTATGGGAAGAATAGAAATTTTCCCAGTTAAGAAGAGTGTCATTCCAGGCACTTAGGTATTAGGATCAGCCAATTCAAATCTGTATGTGAAAACACTTTAAAGTAACAGTATTAATACCAATTAAAACTAATAATACATATTAATTTACAGAAAAAGAAAGCACTAAATCGTGGGGATCATTCAGGTTCTACAAATTGTGTATCTTCTCTTAACCCTGTGAAAGAACATGGTGTGCTGTTTGAATGCTCACCTGAAAAGTGGACGGATCAGAGAAAAGCACCACCAGTTATGGCTTACTGGGTAGTGGGGTAAGTGGGAAAAAAAAGTATTTGAAAGTGAAGTAAAATGTTAGAAAAGTGAAAGAAAAGTAAACGAGATAAGCATTTTAATTAGGCATGGAATTATTAATCTAACTACAATGTATATTTTAAGGCTTTTATTTATTTATTTAAGTAATCTCTACCCCCAATGTGGAGCTTGAACTTATGACCCCGAGATCAAGAGTTGCATGCTCGTCCAACTGAGCCAGCCAGGAGCCCCTCTAACTACTACAATATTTTAATACATTTTAGAATTTTGTCTTATTTACTAAGTATCTCCTTTAAATTCTTCTCAAGTCTTTCTCTTCTTACTTTTTCTTTTTTTTATTTATTTTTAAAGTCACGTATAATTAACATACAGTGTTATAATAGTCTCAGTTATACAATATAATGATTCCGCAATTCTATATATTACTCAGTGCTCATCATGATAAGTGCACGCCTTAATCCCCATCACATATTTCGCCCATCCCCCCACCCACTTCCCCTCTGGTAACCACCAGTTTGTTCTCTGTATTTAAGAGTCTAGTTTTTGGTTTGTCTCTTTTTCTTTGTTTGTTTTGCTTCTTAATGTCTACATGTGAGTGAAATCATATGGTATTTGGCTTTCTCTGACTGGCAAGGCTTTTTCTATTAAAATACAAAGCTGATTCAGTTACCTTATAAAATTATGGTAGTAATACACTAAAAGACAACGATTACACAAATTTACTGCTATTGCCTTCCTTCCATCTCTCCTTCCTTCTTTTCTTCCCTTTCTCTTTACCCCTTCCTTCTTCCCTCCACTCCCACCCACCAACTACAAGATCCTGCCTGACCTAGCCCTTGCCCACTTCTTTCCATCTTTTATCATTCCTTCTCCATCCACTGTGCACAGCCACATTGGCATCCATTGAATCTTCTTCCTGCAATTCCTTCTGTGTGAAATGTTCTGCCTCTTAACCTTTGTATGTCTGGCTCCTTGATATTCAGATCAGTGCTACCCTCAAAAAGAGAATCCAGGATCTCAGTTGTTATTTATTTTCTTGTTTGTTTATGGTCTTTCTCCCCTTCACTTGAAAGTTAGCTGTATGAGGTCAGGAATGTATCTGGCTTATCCACCACTGGCAACTGCAACAGCAGCTGGCACATAGTCACTTGATAAATATGTAACAATTTAGTAAATGGAGTTGTGGTGGGAGGGTAGTATGGCAAACACAAAGATGAAGTCATAGTCATTGCATCAACAGTCTTAAACCCCCCAGAAGAAATATGAAATATGCTCAAATATATATGATAGAGAGTTTTTTTTAGAGAGAATAAATTAGTTGATACAACCAAATGCCACGGGACTTCTGAGGAAGGGGCAGAAATCTACATTGGGATTACAAAAAAAAAGCGTATAGATTCCCTTCGATCTAGTTCGAAAATGAATTAGATTTGGATAGAACATTCTAGGAAAAGAATGGGATGAACAAAACTGAAAAAAAGGAAATCATAAGGCATAGCAGTTGAGTAGACTGATTTGCCAGGATGATAAGGGAGTGATATATGTGAAGATAAAATGAAAGATCAGGCTGGAAAGCTAAGTTAGGACCACTGCAGAGAGCCTTCAATTTCTGACTGAGGAATTTAATTTTGAGTGAAATGTTGAGGCACAGAAGGTTCTTTGAATTGGGGTAAAGAATTGGTGGAGGAAGGGACACAGAGTTAAGTGAGACCAGTGTTGCTAGACGCCTACCATGCAGTACTGAACTATAGGACAAGCATTATCCAAAGCAGTAATCTTGTGTGTTAGTCCAATAGATTTAGAATCACCTGAGTCACTTGTTAAAATCAGAAATGCCTATGGCCCACCCCAGACCTACTAACAGAATCTAGGGTAGTGGGACTCTGTGTTTTTAGTAAGCGCCTTGTGATTGTGATGTGTAACCAACCAAGCTTGGGAGGGTCATCAGCATAAGCTCAACTCAGTGTAGTGTGATCAGAGATGTGCTATTACAAGATTAAGCTAGGAGCAGCGAAGGGTCTGTGGTGTGGACACAGAGGAAATAAAGATAAAAACAGTTAGGGATACATGCAGGTGTATAGTGGAGCCTGAACCGCATTCATGACAATTGGACTAGAAAGAATCGAGGTATTGAATTATGATGATGCAGATCTATATCAGATAGAGAAATTTAAGGAAGTCAGACAAAATATCCCTGATTTAAATTGTCTGATTTATGTATACTAGTGTTGACTAAATATATAAAAATTTTAACTCTTTAAAAAATCAAAGTTTCAGTGGTATTTCCAATTCAATACTGTCTGCAAAAAGAGCAATCATAAAATGTTGTATTGTTGTTGGTTTTTTTTTTTTTTTAAGATTTTACTTATTTGTTTGAGAGAGATAGAGATAGCGACAGAGAGCATGAGCAGGGAGGAGAGGGAGAAGCAGGCTCCCCCATAAGCAGGGAGCCCAATGCAGGACTCAATCCCGGGACCCTAGGATCATGACCTGAGCAGAAAGCAGACACTTACCCAACTGAGCCACCCAGGCACCCTCACATATAATGTTTTAATAATAATTGACATTTAGAAAGTAAATGGTAATGTTTAATAGCTATTGTACTTAATGATGGTAACACAGTTAGCTTTATTGAAATAATAATGACTAAATTTATTATTTTGAAACTGAGGTATATGGTAATATATATTGATAAAATAGGCTTTTTAGACTCTGGAAAAATAAAAATAATTTACCTAAGGCATATATTATTTACTTAAAAATAAATCTAGCTGTATTTCCCTCTACTATAGATTTAGATTGGTGGTTTTTAATTCACTGTGAATCCTGTCAGAAACTAAAATAAAATGAATTGAAAGGTTGGAGTTTTTTCCCTTTGATTTTTGTTTTTTGAATTTCTGAAATGAGTGTGTTCTTTTCCTCTACAGGAGACTCTTTCTTCATCCCAAACTTCAAGAACTTTATGTCTGTTTTCATGATTCAGTCACAGAAATTGCCATAGAAATGGCTTTTAAATTGTTCTTTGGATTAACCTTGTAGCTGTGCTTTCTTGATGCACAGCAGCTGTGCACGGAACATTGCGCGGTGTTGGAACTGCTGAAACCCACACACAAGAAGATAAGGGTTAGCTTCTTTTAACTGTTCAATTTTGAACATAATATTGTTAAATATTGAGATGATACGCTCTTGGATTTGATGCACTAAATCTTATGCAGTGAGACTTTTGAAAAGATAATCAAAATATGAAGAAGGGATTTTTAATTTATTTCCATTTTGGTATATAATGTTAATTTATTGACTAGTTTGAAATAATGTGAAATGTTTTATATAAAATTAATAGAGGACATATTTATCTTGAAATTCATAATTCATAAACTGTGTATTGTTCTCAAGATGATATCTGGTAAAAGAATCACAAAATCAGGAGGGTGTGACCAGGTCCTGTAACTAATTAGTGCTGGGACCATGAGCAAGTTTTTGTACCTCTCTGAGTTCAGAATTTTCATTACAAGTGAGATGACTGTATTGAGACTTCTAAAGTCCCTCTTAAGTAAAATGTACGTACAGGTTTTTTTTCTTCTTGCCTACTGCTCGGTACCTAAATTTATAATGTCCAAGTACTGATTCCTTATTAGATCAAATACTTTTCTTTAGTTTAACTGTTTTAATAAATACCTCACCATGGGGTAGAAGAACTGAGGAATGAAGATTAAACTTATTTTTCTATTTATTTGATTTTCTTTACTCTTTCAGGTCAGCTCTATTTTGACTAGGATATAGTTTTTAAACTATTTATGCATAAACTTTTATTATTTTTCTTCTAGTGAAATATATTCAGGTCTGCACACATATTTTATACAGTTCATGAATTTAAGGACAACTATCCGTAAATCTTTTCTAAAAACCTAATCGTGTTAAAAACACTGAAAAAGTTGGGTTAAAGAAATCCTGTGGTGACTTCTTCTGTTAAAATACTAACTTTTGCCTTATAAATATGGTTTATTATGTATTGGGTTTTCCCAAAGGAAGGTATCTTAATGAACAATAGTTTACTTGACCTTTAGTAGAGAGTGAACTAATGGGGTTAGAATTTTCTCTGGCTGTGAGAATTTGGTGGATTGAGAAGGAAGGAAAAACGTAACAAATACTGCATTTTTAATTAACATTTGCCGAGTGGATCCTCCTGAAGTCTCAGATGCCCCCGAGACTACAATACTGGGTTTTTTCTCCTTCAGGACTTAAGCTTTGGAAGGCGAATTATGCCAGCACATCTAAAGCCAGTCTCTATTGCCCGCCCCCCCCCCTCCCCCAGCACCTGCAACATGAGCCCTCCAGGTTAGAACTAACTGTAAAACACAGTGGGTGCACCGTTTGAAACATTTGGTCTTAGAAGAAGCAGTGTTACCTCTATATAATCAGTTCAAGAGATTTTCACCCAGGTATTTAAAATGCGAACCACTGTATTTGTCCTGTTAGTAATTTGTGGGCCTTAAATTTAACATTTAAATCAGAGCAAGAAACTTTGGTTCTTGAAATGTACAAAATGTCTTGAAATATCCTCCTCCCCTTAATATTGGTCAGAATGGTAGACTTTTAACCACTGCCTTAGCTCTGCTTGTGTACCTATATGGGTAATAAGGTACTTTGTTTGAAAGTATTTATTAAATGTCTTAAATTTCTTAATATGTCCCCCAAAACACCATGAGCTATTTCCGTACTGAGATTTATTAATAAATGTAGCTATTAGTCACCTCAGATTTTCAAACAGACTGAACTGAAACCTGGGGTTTTATTATAGGGGACTTTTTTGTTTCATTTACTGAAATTTTGGTCTTTTGAACTACTTTCCTGGTGTCAAAGCATCTTCAGACCACCATTCAATAACAAAAATAAAAAGACAAAATAGACTACTTATCTTAGAGGAAAATCATTTGCTGTATTGTAGATGTATACTATAATGTCCATGTTGCAGAGAAATGGCATTTTTTTGAGACATTGCATTTTTAAGAAATAAAACCAAACATCATGGTTGTCATCTCTAAATGGATATTGAAGTAAGCATTGTAATTAAACCTCGCTGCCCATTTTTCCAAATATGTTCAGATTCACATCTGAAAGATCAATTTAATTATTGGCCAATGAGTGCCTACCTGTCACTTTATTAAATAAAAGGGGACAACATGACAGTGCAGATACCCCAGAGGTGTGCTTTGGCTGATAACATTCTTAAGTTGAATTTTATTAGCATTCTACACATATTCCCTTTTACCGGACTATTAATGCAAAAGATTATAGAACTATCATTTTTGGAAATACCAAGTACTGTTTTATCACCATCATATATCTTTTAGTCCCCCAAAATTACATTATAGATTCTACACCTTCCTCCCTTTTCCCTCCCTCCCCTTTCTTTAGTGTTCTCTTGTTTCTTTTTGTCAGGTTTGAGAACTGTACTTAGCAAGGGAGAGTTTCTTATTTGTGCCAAGGAACTGTTGATGATGATGCGTACTGTCGAGATAGTAAATTTGCAGTGGCTGCTTTTTTAATATTTCTGACACAAATGGGAAAAGTCGTGAAACCAGTTTACTAGGTTTGTCTGCTTTGAACATTCTTGAAAATAATATTGTGAATAATTGTTGTCCCTATAAGTTCCCTCTAAATAGTGCCTGGCACATATTATGTGTTCTGAAAGTGTTAGCTACTCCTACTACTACCATTTATTATTATTAAATGTCCATTGGCTAAAAACCAAGGTGTCAGCTAAATCATACCTGCTACTGTACAAAATGTTGGAAAGAAGCTGAGAAAAAATATTCAGCACTAAACACTTTTGAGAACAAGGATGTATACTTTGGATATTTTAAAATATATTATTAAATGTTACTAAAACTTTATACACTAAACTGTGTGAAAATAATTTAATTTTGTAGAGTTGTGTTTCTATATTCTATATAATTGAAGCTATTTTTATATTGATAGTCTTTAATAAAGATGGTTTGGAGGTTAATTTGTAGTTGTGTTGTCTTTTCATGCTTTCATCCAACAAATAATTGACTTTCTACTCTGTGCCAAGCACTGTTCTGGAAGCCGGGGATAGAGCAGTGAACAAAACAGCTAAAAATTCCTGCCTTCATGGACCTGATGTTCCCGTGGGAGAGGCAGGCCACAAATAAGACAAGTAAAATATATTGATAAAAGCTAAGAGGGAAAAAAAAGTGAAGGAAGAAAATGGGATATGAAGTGTGAGAAATAAGGTGGCCAGGAAAAGGGTTGCTGAAATGACTCTAGACCTGAACTAAGAAAACTAACCATGCTGATTTCTAAGGAAAGCAGAGTGAACAACCCAAAGGCCCTGAGACTCTGTACTTCTAATATCAACATGTAAATCACCAGAACTCTTTTTGTTCCCTAAATCAGTAAATAAAATGCAATGTGGCTAAACATTTTCAGCTCAGTGTATTGAAAAGAGCTGATTCATAGCTCTTAAGGTAAAAAAAAAAAAAAAGCTACATTTCTAAGTACTTTTGCTGTCTTCTATGAATGAATATATGTCAGAAATAAGCTTGAGGATATCATAAAGCAATATGCTATAAACATTGTCAACTATATAGTCAGAAGGGGTTGGGGGGGAAAGGGAGGCAAGAAAGGAAGAGAAAATCTCCCTGGAGAGCAACAGAACACTTGCTTTTTCTGTCTGAGATGTCCATGATCCCTGTGACCAGAGATGTTCCTTTGACCTCTTTTGGCACCTTAAAAAGAGTCTTGCCTGGAGCGTGACTCAAGTATTCCCCCAGTCCCCTTAAATTTCTCCCTGTATGCTTGTTAATACTTCAAATTCCCTTAAAGGAGACTGCAACCTTTCATTATTCATATTTTTGCAGATAAAACATCAATCACTTCTTGAATTTGCAGTGGATTTCACAAAGGATTTTGAAGTCCGTGCAATGAGAAGACTTTAAATCTTTTAAGTCTAGAAATAATGATTAATGCAATTGCTTCAGAAAGATTAATCTGGCAACAGCATGTAAAATGGAGAGAGATTTAGCTGAAAAACCAGTTAAGAGTCAAATAAGCTGCTATGGAAAGGAAGATAGCACTAAACATGGTACCAGTAGGACTTGCTAACTGGTTTTATAGGAGGTCATCAAAATTTAAACAAAATTCCCGTTCTGGAATCCTGGCCTAAATATGTGGTTTTGTCCTAGTGACAGGTAGTATTAAAAGTGTAAAAACACACTTAATAAAAAACTAGAACCTCAAGTTCAAAAACAGAACTCATCTCATGTTTTGTAGATGTGTTTCAACACTGCATGTCCTACAGAGTAAGAGATGATAAAACTGAATCTCTGTTTATTAGAAACCATCAAACAAGCTATAAAAAGAAATCAGGAATATATTATATGCTACTACAGAAGGATCTCCAGGATGTACAAAGTGAAAAATTGCAAGGTGAAAGAAAACAGAGCAAGACATTATGTGCAGGATAGATGTACATCTGTGTGTGTATTTTTGCCCAGAGTCAGACCTGAATCTGATAAGCTTCCAGATAAATTGTCAAAGTGTGGTATGGGTGTAGATGTCAAGTACAGATGTCACCAAGACCTCTTCTAAGACACCATGAGAAAAACTTTTCTTAATAATACTGAGACCTCTTTGTTTTGCTCTCATTCTCTCAGTGTGCAGTGGAGTTTTCCAACAGCTACACGGTGTGTGGTATCGCAGTAGAGTGGGGACAAAAGCAGTCGTGTTAATCCAGCTGTCTTCTATTGTCAGGCATTAAAGAGATTTTCAAAAACACAAAACAAGGCTATTCTCTTTTTTTGTTGTTGTTGTTTTGAAAAAGTTACTTTTTATTTAAAATGTTATTTATATCCGGGGTTATTTTAAGTTAATTAATATTTTTAAATTTTCGGTTTCAGTTTCTGAAACAGTATCAATATGTTTAACACAAAAACAGAAGCTTCCTTGTGGTCCTAATTTTTTAAGAGTGAAAAGGGGTCATAAAATAAAAAGGTTATGAAGTACTGTTCTAGAACAGGTCATTGGTTCTCAGCCTTGCACATTAGAATCTCTAAGCCCAAGCATTAGTTAAAAACGCATAGCCCTGTCTTCTTCGGTCAGTCTGGATTGAGAACCACTGCTCCAGATAAAACTACCAATTTAAATAAAATACATTAGAAAGAGGAACATGTTAAATTAAGCTACTGGGGTGCTCTCCACAAAGGCAGACTGAAAACGTGACTAGATAAACAATCTCTGACAAATTAAAGGAGCACAGGTTGAGGCGATTTGTAAAGAGAAAATGGAAAGATAGGCTTCGTAACTAAAACTAAACTTGGCTAACCCACGTGGTTGGCTTACTACTCCGTTCGTTTTAGCTCCTAAATATCCTTATACTGGACTAGCCCTCCCGACTCCCTTCCTGCACCTCTGCGATCCAGTTACCCACGGCTGCAGACCCAGCAGGCAGCAAGGAAAAATTACAACGAGATTTATCAAGACAGCACTCAGCGTGTAGGAGCCACGTGTCGGGAGTCACGTGGCTGGTGCCAGAAGGCGGGAGGCGGTTGGAGGCGCCTGCGCAGCTCCGGGGAACCCGGGCCCTGCACGCTGATATCCCGGCATCCTGAGCGCCGCTTTCCCGCCAGGACGACGCTGAAGCGGTTTTCCACTTCCCTTCGTCGTCCTTCTCAGGCGTGTTTCCCAGGCTACTGCCTGTTTTTACCTCCATCGTCTTACGATGCAGCGTGAACCTCCGAAGAAGAAGCAAGAGAAGAAGTCGGAAAAGCGGCTCTTTGATCCCTCATCCTTCGGGAAGGACCTGCTGGCAGGCGGGGTCGCAGCGGCTGTGTCCAAGACCGCGGTGGCCCCCATTGAGCGGGTGAAGCTGCTGCTGCAGGTGCAGGCGTCATCCAAGCAGATCAGTGCCGAGGCGCAGTACAAAGGCATGGTGGACTGCCTGGTGCGGATTCCCCGAGAGCAAGGTGCGTACCGGAGGCCACCGTGCCAGCCGTTCCTGTTCTAGGTCAGCTTTCCAGAGAAGGGGGTGGAGCGAGAGGGGATGGACTGCACCACAGCCGCATCTGTCGGTGATGAGTTTCTTCACCGTTGAGAAATCAAGTTTCTTAACCAGTCTTAAGAGGCTAGGCTTCCTAGAGGCGAGAAGGCCTGTTATGTGACCAGTCCTGGGTAGGAGAGACCACCACATCCTCTTTCTCTTAAGTTTCTCCTCAACGTCAGGATTTACACCTTGGTGCACTTGTGCCTGGCTCAGAAGGAAAGTGGTTGACTTCCCAGGATTGAGAGAACTGCTGTTAGGTACTTTGCTGTATGTTAACAGGTGCTTTAAGGTGCTTAAATATTTGTTGAAATAGTACTTTTAAGAGAAGTACTCCAAATATGAAAGCATCGGAGCCTCCCAGTACGCTAGTTCTATTCGGTGAAAAGAGGTTCTGTTTATTCTTGAGAACTACTGAAGACCAGGGCTGAAACTCAAGAGGCATTCACCGCTATACAAATTTGTAGAGGGCCTCCCAAAACTAGGAAAGACAAATGATACAAGTGAAAATGTGAAAAATCCAAGGTGAGCAAAATATCAAAATTTTAAATAAAGACAGTAGTATTTTGCTTCAGCCCTGCCTTAATTAAAATTTTGAGGTTTTTTTCATCGTGGAGGGTTTTTTCCCAGTATTACTGAAATGATTTCAAGGAATAAATAATGAAAGTGCTTTGTTAACCATTAAATACCCTCCTGTTGCAGAATTGCTCCTAAGTTAGCTAAGTGGATGAGAGGATAAATTTGTCAATAATTTTCTATGATTCACCCGTGTAGTTGTATTCAATTGAAAACTCTATATGAACTTAAAAAAGGAAATAGGCCTATTTATTGTGTATTCTGAACAGGACGTGAAGTGGCTTCAACTCCAGTGCCATCCTTTCTTCCACTCCTATGGCTGTGGTTACTATTTAATGAAAAAAGTATTCTCTTCCTAGATATGTAGTTACAACTCCTCTTGAGCTGTTGAGTATAGTATTTAGGGTGGAGTGTAACTCATTTTTTTTTTTTTAAGATTTATTTGAGAGAGAGAGCACAAGCAGAGGGACCAGCAGGCAGAGGGAGAAACAGACTTCCTGCTGAGCCAGGAGCCCGATGTGGGGCTCAATTCCAGGACCCTCAGATTATGAGGTTATGAGGATTATGCCTCAGAGCTGAAGGCAGATGCTTAACCTACTGAGCCACCCAGGCTCCCCTGAGTGTTAACTCTTAAAGCATCACCTAAGCTGTAAATTTAGAATGCCCATCTGGGAGCTGAGCTCAGATCTTTCATAGTGCTTCACATTTCTCCATTCGCATTTGTTTTATCAGAGTAAGCTTCCCATTTCCCCCAGAGTTTTTAAAGGAAAAGTGGGAACTACCTCTTCTTGGCTGATATTCTAGGACCTCTTCAGAGAAGTAAAGGACTCTTAGCTAATCTGCTTTAAATACTTAGGTAAAGTTAAGTATCCTGGTCTGATTATGCTGATCAGCACTAATTTATTTTATATTTTATGTGTTTTAAATGATATTTAAACCTAAACATATTCAATATGGCTCTTGTAAATTGAGATCATTCTGAATAGTATCCCAGTCCCTGTTTTCTTTACCTTCCAATGAGATGATCATAAACAGAACTTTAAGATGTTTTCTATTCTTACATACAGGGCTTTGTTATGAATACACACATCATGGCATATCCTGTGCTAAGAGATTAGAATTCACAACAGGGATAATATTGCCATCTAGGGGCATTTCTTACAAACTTGTAGGGAATTTTTGTTTAGCACAAAGATAGAAGGGTATAATCCTGAATTGCAATGATGTAAAAGGCAAGAGCCAGGGATGATAAACATCCTGCTGCTGCACATGGCCAGTCCTACATGACAAATACTTACTTGCAACCTGAATGACTTAGTTCTCCCACTGGACACTCTTTTAGCAGTAAAACCTGATTATGATTTTCTAAGCCTAGAACCTAACTCTGATTTAGTTATAAACACAAACTATCTGGGACATAGTTTCCATTCACGCTGATTCCAGAAATGTAGCTACCATGTAAGTAGAGGGAATATTGTACTTTGTTTTGTTAAGAATTGTACTAAGGGGCACCTGGGTGGCTCAGTCTATTGAGTGTCAGACTCTTGATTTTTGCTCAGGTCATGATTTCAGGGCAGTGAGATGGAGCCCCGCCTCAGGCTCTGTGTCTGGGCTCTGCACTGGGTGGGCGTGGAGCCTGCTTAAGATGCTCTCTCTCCCACTTCCTCTGCCCCCCCCCCCAAAAAAAATTGTACTGAGAGTTGTTCACCATTGGGAAAACTCACCAATTCTTCTTGTGATATATGGTCACCACGTAACTATTGCATTCATGATGATTGGACATACATATACACAAATATATTTATTAGGCCCTTTTAAAAGAAATGTTAGTGGTAGCTTAAGTATAACATTCATTATTAAGTAGAAGCAAACATCTGACTATTTTGTCTATGGTGTGTTTATGACTCACCAATTTACTAATTAAAATACCTATTTTATTCAAAATGTCTTTATTTTCTCTTCCTGTATAGTAGAGAGGGAATAGTATGGATTTATAAAAAATTGTTGAAGAGGTCACAGTCTTTGAATTCTATTTCTAGATAGTAAAGGAGGTAGTGTAAAATATTTATTCTGTATAGAAGACTTGAGCCCGGTAAGTTTGAGAATCACTGTGGTAGATCATTCTGGAACTTTACTAGGCAATCAAGTTCTGAAATTGTTATTTTCTGGAATTTACCTTCTGTTGCTTTTTTGAAAATCAAGACACATTCCCATCTCAAGTGTTCTGAAGTTTCTTTTGTGTTTCATGTTTGTTCTAATTTTCTGATAACTTTTCTTTAGGCAACATGAAATGAACCTGAGAGACATGAACTCATTAGGCACAAGCAGATGCTCTCTCACTATCTTCTTACCTTATCTCTGCTTTCTTTCTACCCCAAAGATAAATCTCTTCATTTTAAAGCTCTGAACTTGGCTTTAAACATCTCTTTGGGTACCTTTCATACTTTCTGTAAGCCTTCCTTGGCTTATAAAAACTTCTAGATTTATCTTGGCTGATGCTATTCTTAAAGACTTATTCTATTCTTTAGTTGGTTGTAGGACCTTCCAACTTTGTGTGCATTTAATTTAATGCTCTTTAAACTTTTATTACACAAATAATGCATGTTTATTATAGAAAGTTAGAAAATATAAAGAAGCAGAAAGTAAAACAAATCACTGCTAAAATCACCACAGTTAACATTTTGGTGTCTATGCAGTAATTTTTCACTGGACACAGTATGCATATATGTAAGACTATTTTAAATTAAAATAATTGTTTTATTTAATATATTGGAAACCTAATCTTTTAAAGATCTGATCTATGCAGCTCATTTTTAAGCACCTACCAGAACTCTTTTCTTTTAGGAGTTTCTGGCCATGAGGTTTTTTTATATCTTAAAAACAGTGTTTTGGGGTATGGAAAGAAAATATTAGGCATTCACTTTAAATAAAATGGGAAAATAAGCTTTATGATATTTGGTATATGAGTTGGCACTGGCACCTATGCTTGGGCCAAATGTGAATTATATATCACGGGACACTAAGGTATTCTGAAAAAAGTATGAATTACACAGTGGAGAGGGGATGACAGGCACCCTTCCTCAATTATTATAGAATAAACATAGTTTATGTTTGTTCAGTTGGATTTATAGAGGCAAGAAGACTATTTGAATATTCGAAATTATGAAGAAGACTATTTGAAATATAGATTCATGTATACTGTTCTTAAGAATGAACATTACCCTAATGGTGCCTTGAGATAATAGCAGATGATGGTATGAGAACATCATGATTAGCAAGATATCTAAAAATATTGTTTAATTGTTCAAATGAATGCTAAGTTTACTCTAATTTCTAGCCAGAAGTTTTTCCCAACCACCCAATCTAAATAGCCCTTCCTCATTCCATCTCTATTTTTGTTTTTATAGCCACTTGAAATATTTATTAGTTCATTGTCTGTCTCCCTGGTACCTCTCCCTCAAAATATAAGCTCTATAAGACCAAGAAATTTGTTCCTAATGCTATCCCCAGCAAGTCTGCTATGTACTAGGTACCAAATAAGAGGTTTTTAAATGAAAACTCTTTATTTCATCCTTTAATTTCTATTTTGGGTATATTTTACAAATGTGCATAAGAGAGTAGTATAGTGAAAAAGTATATAGTTTTTTAATGTGTACACATATATATAAATATATATATATGTATTTGAACGTCATGCTTACATATTTTTCACAGATAGGCATATTGTCAAAACATGTTGTACCCCACCAGTCTAGAATATTTATACCCAGAAATGCTTAGCATTCTCATTCTTGGCAAATAAGTTCACCAGTAAATGGCCCCGTAACTTTTTCTCATTTTCCCATTAGATCTATTTTAATTTTTTTTTTTTTTTTAGTTTCAACTTTTTATTTAAATTCCAGTTAGTTAACATACAGTGTGATGTTAGTTTCAGGTGTAGAATTACATACAACACCCAGTGCTCATCACTACAAGTGCCCTCCTTAATACCCATCACCCATTTAAACTATGCCCCCACCCACCTCTCCTCCTCCTCTATATTTAAGAGTCTGTTTTATGGTTTACCTCGTTCTCTCTTCCCCCCCATATTCATTTGTTTGTTCTATTTTCATTCTTAATTATTTTCTCAGAATTAAGTTCATAATAGTTTTTCTCAGCCTTAGATTTTGAAGAGATTATTTTTTTTCATAGCAATTAAGTAAAAAACTTAGATATTTTGTTATTAACAGAGAAAGACACCACAATCACTATGGTTTTCTCTACCAATTTTGTGAGTATATCTTAGGAAACTGTCCTTTATTCTATATGGACTAGAGAGAGTCAAAATACTCCTACATATGCATCACTCTTTTCCCTTGTTTTATTCTGACCAAAAATACTACTGTTTTTATCCAGAATGGATTTTACTTGCTTTTTTTAAATAGGCTCCTAGACACCTCCAGAATGGATTATACTGACCAAAGAATACTATTGTTTTTACCCAGAGTGGATTTTTATAGAGAGGCAGTAGAGATTCGATAGTTCTAGGTCTGGAGTCAGATTCTGGAATCAAGTCCCAGCCTTTTCCTCACCTTCTGACCTTCAGCAATTTTATTTAACCTCTGTCAGCCTCAATCACCTCAGTTGTATACTGGGTATAGTAATAGCACCTACCCAATATGGTAGTTGTGAGGGTTAGACAAAGTCATACCTGTAAAATATTCAACCATGTGTCTGTTGCAATTAGTGCTCAATAAATTTTAACTCTTTAATCTGTATGTATGCTTTCCTAAATTTACAGACATATATTCCTGATATGCATTTGTAAATGAGTATATTTGGGATAAACTTGCATTACACATAGAATAGGTTTTTGTAGTCTGTCTGAGGCAACCTACATAGATACATAGTGTACCTAAAGTATAGTTGAATAAAACCCTGAAACCTGGCCCCCAGAAATAATATTCCTGTAGAAAATACATTCAGAATTTCACTTGGAGGTTCCTTTCTCTTTGCACTCTTAGCAGGGACCTCGAAGCCCCTAAAAGCATGGTATAGCAGTGAGATGCAAAGAAAGGAATAAGAATAAATTTATTAAGGGTGATCTATGGAAAAAGATTAAAATGGGTTTTTTAAAAGATTTATTTGAGAGAGAGAGAGGGAGAGCACAAGCGGCAGTGGGGTGGGGGGAGGCGGTGGGAAGGGCAGAGAGAGAGGGAGATGCAGGCTACCCACTGAGCAGGAAGCCCATCACTGGGCTTTATCCCAAGACCCCGGGATCACAAACTGAGCAGAAGGCAGAGGCTTAACCAACTGAGCCACCCAGACCCCTCAAAAGAGGAGTTCTTAACCTGACTCTGTAGCTTCAGGAAATCCATGAATTCTGTGAAATATATGCAAAAGTATTTTGTGTATGTGAGATTATATTTTTTCAGACATAACCCATTAAAAGCTGTCAGTTTTCCTGTTATATTTCTAGGGATTTATTTATTTCTAGATTTTCATTGAGACATTGACATTTGTTTTGGTGAATTTTTTAGGTTTTTTTCATTCAAATGTATTTTTGCTAAAAAGAATATATTCTTCAGCCAACTCTCACAAACCCTTTGACTCATAAATCCAGCACTCTGTCACGGTCTCAGGTTAATTTCCAGATGTTTTTGTCATCAAAATCTTCCCTTATACTTAATTAATTAGCCAAAATTACAAACCTTTATACTGCTCTTATATATGACACTCTTTTTTTTTTTTTTAAGATTTATATATTTATTAGAGAGAGAGAGAGAAAGCAAGCTTCCTTGGGGGGGTGGCGAGGGAGAGAGAAAATCTCAAGCAGACTCCCTGCAGAGCATGGAGCATCTCACAACCCTAAGAATATGACCTAAGCTGAAATCAAGAGTCAGATGCTTAACCGATGGAGCCATCCCCACACCCCTCTATGACACTCTTTTGTGAAATAAATATTGATTCGGACTATAATCATAATTACAGAATTATTACTAATAACTCATAATCTAAGTCCATAATATCTCAGTACAATTCAGCTGAGTAAGCCATTTCCAAAACTACTATTAATATTTAAGAGCTATGTATAAAATGGAAATTCTAATATCATTTTTTTTTAAGATTTTATGTATTTGGCAGTAAGAGAGGGAACACAAGCAGGGGGAGGGGGAGAGGGAGAAGCAGGCTTCCCGCTGAGCAGGGAGCCCAGTGCCAGCTCGATCCCAGGACGATGGGATCATGACCTGAGCCAAAGGCCAACACTTAACGACTGACCCACCTAGGCACCCCTCTAATATCTTTTGATATATGGCACTTTTTCTAGACCTCCTTTATTTTTTAAGGTAATTACTCCCTTTATTTTTTTAAAACAAATGATTTTTTGCAACTTAAATCCCATTTGATCATATTGGCAATTTTCCAGCCAATTTGTTCTTTTTCATCCTTTTAAAATTGACTTTGTCCTCTGCCAGTAACCCATCATTGTGTTACTATAAAACATAGTCTAGAAAATCAAATCATATTCTTCAATATCATTGATGCAATCATATTTCATTCTCTATATTTCTCTTCCGGAGGTCTAACCTCTAAGAAAATACAAATGCGGGGCGCCTGGGTGGCTCAGTCGTTAAGCGTCTGCCTTCGGCTCAGGGCGTGATCCCAGCATTCTGGGATCGAGCCCCACATCAGGCTCCTCTGCTAGGAGCCTGCTTCTTCCTCTCCCACTCCCCCTGCTTGTGTTCCCTCTCTCGCTGGCTGTCTCTTTCTCTGTCAAGTAAATAAATAAAATCTTTAAAAAAAAAAAAAAAGAAAAAAAAAGGAAATACAAATCCTTTCTTAAATGTTTTCATTTACAATGAAGAACTTAAAAATCCCTAAAAATACCTCCAAAAATTAGATTCACCAATCTCCCATAATAATTCAATGTGGCCATAACTAGCAAGAAATATCCCTGTATAATTTGCTTATGTTTCTTATGTTTTTAAGATTTTTATTTTGCTTCCATTGAAGCAAAACAATTGACCTTTCTTAGTATAGAAAATATTCACTTGATTAAAGTATATATGGAAAAGTATTGTAGATAAGGAACTTAATTATTGAACCAGATTGCTTGGGTTTGAATTCCACAACTACAATTTTCTAAGTGAACTTGGGCAAGTTACTTAACTTCCCTCTGCCTTAGAAGTTCTTTTTTAACTCATTCCCTCATCTTTAAAATGGAGAGACTAATAATACCTTCCTCATGGGTGATTATGAGGATTGAATGAATAAGAAGTTCCTAGAATTTAGTATTGTTGTTTTTGTTAATATTGCCTCAAAAGTTTTTTTTATAATAATCAGTTTCCTTTTTAAAAAAGAGCTTTATTTACCACACTTTAATAATTTTAGGACTTTTAAGATTTATTTCTCCAGAAACCCAAACCTGGAATAGAGTTTTGGAGTCCAACACAATAAGACCTGACTAAATCCTGGTTGGCTATTTATTAACCATGTCTGTAGACAATTTTTAAACTTTTAAAGTTTCAGTTTGTGCATGGATAATATAGGTACTATAGAAGAACCTACATCATAAGTATAATGTGGTGATTAAATGAAATATAGTCTTCGGCCAGTGCCTGGAACATATTAAACACTCAGGAAATGGTAGCATTTCCATCCATGTTCCATGTCCTAGTAAAGACTTGAGTACAGAGATTATTTCTTGGCTATTAAATATGCTTCTTAATTATCTTTGTGCAATTGCTTTACATCCAGTTTGGGATTCACCGAAATTCTGTGGTTTTTTTTTCCACAAAGCAGACTTTATTTAACAAATAAATATAACTTTCAGTTTCTGAGCATCAGCCCAGTCAACTGAGATTATTTTCATTTGAATCTTTATCTTTAGAAGACTGATTCTGGGTATTTTCCAAGCTGGGACTAGACGTATCCTATTCAGAGTAGCCAGATCAAACCATTGGACAATTTGCAATCTAGTAGAAACAACTGTGGCTGCTGAAGAGAGAGCCTATTGTATTCTAGAGCAGCTCGATTATAAAGGTAGCTGAATTATAGGGGTAACACAATGACTGAATTTTAAGGATTGGTCAATCCATGGAAATTTGAAATGGGAAGATTATTGACTTGAAAGTTTTCTCCAGTGTCTCCATCAGGCCTCTGTAGAATGCCTTGAATTGTAAATTGATCCCTTTCTGGCTAGGTCCCAGAAGGTAAATATACTTTAGACTCTTTTTTTTTTTTTTTTTTTTTTTTTTAAAGAGAGGGAGCTGAGGGAAGGGGCAGAGGGAGAGAGAGAATCTTAAGCAGGCTCTTAAGCACAGAACCCCCCACACAGCTCGATCTTACAACCCTGAGATCATGACTTGAGCCAAAATCAAGAGTCAGACACTGAACCGACTGAGCCACCCAGGAGCCCCCACTTTAGACTAAACGCTTTCTCATTCGCATATGTATATATACAAACAAACCAGTTTTGTTCTAACCATAGGAATTGCATATCCTGATTTGTAAATGAGGCTAAGGGTTACTAGCTTCTCTGACAAATATTAGGGAGCTCTGTTTTTCTACTAGTAAAAAGCCTTATATTCAAATGACGATACTTTCCATAGATTTTAAGGTATTTGAGGCTTTTTACTGGAAATTAACAAAATTGGAATGGGGTACATGAAGTTAACACTGCCTTTTTTCTTCAGTGGATTTACATGTAGACTTAATTTTTTCTCATGAGAAAGGGTGTAAGTTTTAGATAACTCAAATAACTAAGTTTGTTAAAACTATAGGAATTTTTTAATAATACAAGTTTATATTTAATGTTTTCTTCTGTAGGTTTTTTCAGTTATTGGCGTGGCAATTTGGCAAATGTTATCCGATATTTTCCAACACAAGCTCTAAATTTTGCTTTTAAGGACAAATACAAACAACTTTTCATGTCTGGAGTTAATAAAGAAAAACAGGTAAGTACATTTTAATATCTACTATTTTCTAAGAAATAGTTGGATTTGCCTTCACCTATGATATTTTATTTGGGGAGGAGGTGCCAAGTGGTAGAAGAAATAATAATTTAAACAAATACATGTTATAATCACTATTCTACTACACTAGGAAAGTTCAAAAAAAGCAATTAACGGATCTATATTCATACATATCTGAGGTAATTAATTTCCTAAAGAAGTACATGGTTTCATTTTTATGACTAAGGCTCCATTTAGCCGAGATGAAAGTGCATAGGAAGATCAAATCAAACAAAACAGAAAAGCAGTAAATTGAAGTTGGAGGATTCTTTTTTTATTAAAAAAGTACTTTCTCTTTTCAAGGTAATTACTCCCTTGATTACAGAATTTCGATTTCAAAATTTCCTGTTTGTATGAACTATATGTCATTTGTTTTGGTTTCTATTTGTTTTGTTGCTTCCATATACATTATACCACCTCTGTTACTCTTAAAGTCTTCCCTTTGCCCTTACAAAGTCTTTCTTCCCCTTTATCTTTTCTCTGTCTCTTTCCCCCCCGACCAGCCAACCAACCAACTGAGGTGTCCTAGGAGGTTCTTTATAAAAGCAGCTGTCTTTGGAACATTTCTTTGTTGCTGCCTGTTTAAATTTCTTTTCATATCCTTTATTCCCATTTTTTCACAATTTATATTTCATTAACAAATGTTTAATGAGTAATTTGCACTGTCTCTTATGTAGTGGGAGATATAAAGGTAATGAGGAAAATTCTTTAGACTTAGAAGATCTGGATTTTTTTAGCAACAGATCCTAGTGCTCTGTTATTTAGCTGTGTGAGTTTTTTAAAAGTCACCTCAGTGATCCTTAGTTTTCTTATCTGAAAAAAGCTTTTGACGTTTAGATGAGATTACTTGTAAAGTGTTTATCACAGTACTATGCTTTATGGTAGGCACTGGGAAAAATATTCCTGTATTTTTTAGCTGACAACTGTAATAATTGCAACTTTTCTTGACTCAGAACCTTCATCAGAGGTCCCCAAGATCACCTTCATGTTGAGTGATTCACTAGGACTCAAAGAAGTCAGAAAAACTACTACACTCATGGTTTTTTACAGCAAAAAAGCTATATATTAAAATCAGCAAAGGGAAAAAGCACATAGGGACAGAGTCCCGGAGAAACTAGATGCACGCTTCTAGTTATGTTCTCCTAGTAGAGTCACATGGATAGCACTTAATTCTCCCAGCAGTGATGTGTGAGAATACATATGATGTGTTACCAAACAGAGTTGCTCACTTGAACATTGGTGTCCAGGATTCTTTTGGGAGTTAGTTACGTAGGCATGGAATGTGACTGTCCTTAGCTACTCAGACTCCAGCCACTGCCCCCTAACCTAGAGATCAAACTGATATATAAGTTAGTTCAGTGTTCCAAGCATACAAAAGAGGTGTTCACCATAAATTCTCATGTTAGCATAAACAATCTGGTATGGCCCAAAGCCTCCAGCATACAAAGAGACTCTTACCAGGTAGGATATTCCAAGGGCTTAGACATTATCTTGAAGGAACTGGTCAAGGGCTGGTCCTAAAGATCTCAGTATATAAAGGGTTTGGGCAACCGAACTCAGCGGGGAGTCTGCTTGAGATTCTCTCTCTCCCTCTCCGTTTGCCTTCCCCCTGCATGCTCTTTCTCTCAAATAAATAAGTAAATCTTTTTTTTTTAATGACGAAAATGGTAAATTTTATGTTATGTATATTCTATAATTTTTTAAAGAACAAACTTGATACGTGTAGCAACTTTGGATGCTAGGTGAAAAAAACTCAATCTCAAAAGTTATTTGCTTTCTGATTTCATTTGTATAACATTCTTAAAATGTCAAAATCATTGAGATGAAACATAGTAGTGGTTGCCAGAAGAGAAGGAGGTAGTTATGTCTGTGAAAGGGTAGCATCAAGGGATCTTTATCATGGAACTGTTGGCTGTGGCGGTGGGCACATGAATCCGCATATATCTAAATACACACACGAATGCATGTAAAATTGGTGAAATCTGAATAAGACAAGTTTTTATCAGTGTTAATTTCCTCTATAGTTATGCTAGATATTAGGGGAAATTAGTTGGAGGGTTCTTTTTGTATCATTTCTTAGGATGCATGTGAATCTGCAATTGTTTCAAAATAAGAAATTTTTAAAAAATAACCATTTGGGGGGGCACCTGGGTGGCTCAGTCAGTTAAGCATCAGACTCCTGATCTTGGTTCAGGTCTTGATCTCAAGGTCGTGAGTTCAAGCCCCGTGTTGGGTCATGCTGAACGCGGAGCCTACTTTAAATAATAATAATAACTGTGATGGGAAGCTATATTCCTATTATATATTGTTTCATTGAATTTTCAGCTAACCCTTTGAGGTAGTAATTTTTACCCTAAATGTAAAGGTAAGGAAAACAAGATCAGAGGTGAGAGCACTTGACCAAATCATTTGTTCAGGTCTTTCTAACTCCCAAACTCAGATCCTTCAACTGTACTCTATTTCTCTGTCAGCTGAGGTGACTAGACTGAGTGAACCTTAGCTGAGCCTGGGCACAAAATATTTCTCTGCCACCTTTTAGTAGCTTCCAGTACAACCCTTGACAAGGAAGACTAGAACTTCTCCCAGCTCTCTTTCATGCCGAGACAAACTTTGTTAGAAACAACTTTGGTTCTAGGGCATTTGTTCTTCGGTGCTTCATTGAGTCTGTTAACACAATATCTATTTGTCTACAGTTGAAAATAAACAAGATTATTTTCCTTCAAAACCCTCAAATTTTTTCATCCTCCTCTCCCTCCCTGATTCCTCTCCTTGCCCTCTCCTTTTACAATATAGTAATATCTGAAATTACAGACTTTTAATAACTGAAACTCTCGTTTATACTGATATACCACCTCCTCTTGGTCTGTTTTATTTTCAAGCTTAATTGTGGAGAGATAGATTTTGTTTGTTTACGAACACTTGCAAGATTATGATTCAACATAGATACTTCTTTTCTTCCTCTCCTTGCTTTGCTCCCTTCATTCTTTCCTCCTTCTCCCTTCCTTTCTTCCATCAGAAGGTTGACCATACTACTTATACATGTTCTGCCTGCCTGTGTCATTTTTTCCAAAGCCCCACTTCCACTGTCAGAAGTGTCATGGTTTAAATAATAAATTATATGATCATCCATGGAGAAAGTCATTCATCTGCCTTCCTGGGATCCATGCATGTTTGAGGAATACATTAAACCACTAAAACTGTGTTTTTACATACATGATTTTTATTGGAAGAGGATCTGTTGCTTGCAACAGTCTCAAAAAGGACTGAGACCTAAAAAAGTTAATTAATATCTTCTCTATTTCTGTCCTTACTGTTAATTGACATAGAATTTTAGAGTCAAATTCCCAAGAAATAGACTCTGGTCCAGCTTATCTTTTTCTACCAGGTTACAGATTATCTACTAGATTATGGATTAGCTACCTTGGGGTCAGATGCACTCTCCTGATCTAATTATCCCTGGGTGATTATGAAGCATGGCTACCCATACAAAACCTAGGAGTTTCACTGAAAAGGAGCCATGAGATTCTTAGGATAGTATGTGGAATTACTAGTACCTCATTAAACAGATGTTTATTGAATGCATTACTATTATTCTGGGCAAGGCCATGACTTGTTTTGTGAAATAAACAGATTTATTAAGAATCTTGGCCTTAAAAAAGTACAAAAACCAAAATGTCCATAAACTGATGAATGGGTAAGTAACAGGTGGTAAATCCATGTAATGGAATATTATTTGGCAATAAAAAGAATGAAATGCTAATACCTGCTACCAGGTGGATGAATCTTGAAAATATTCTGTTAAATGAAAAAAGCTAGTCACAAAAGATTACATACTGTGTTATTCCATGTGTAGGAAATGTCCATAATAGGCAAATCTATAGGGACAGAAAGTGGCTTAATGGTTACCTAGGACTCAGGGGAATGGGGAGGATGTGGAGTGACTGCTGGTCACTCCAGTGGGTATAGGGCTCTTTAGGGGGGGGTGATGAAAATGTTCTGAAACTGGTGATGGTTGCACAGTCTGAATATACTAACAATCCATTGAATTGTATGATGAATTTACATCAGTAAATTGTATGATATATAAAGATATCTCAGTAAAACTCTTAAATAAATAATAATAATTCTGGCTTTAAGAAATTTATAGACTGGGGGTGCCTGGGTGGCACAGCGGTTAAGCGTCTGCCTTCGGCTCAGGGCATGATCCCGGCGTTATGGGATCGAGCCCCACATCAGGCTCCTCTGCTAGGAGCCTGCTTCTTCCTCTCCCACTCCCCCTGCTTGTGTTCCCTCTCTCACTGTGTCTCTCTCTCTCTGTCAAATAAATAAATAAAATCTTTAAAAAAAAGAAAAAGAAATTTATAGACTGTACGATGTAAGATAAGACATATATACAAATAGTTACAAATTGAAAGTAGAAAGTGATTATAAATACTTTATTTAAATGAGAATCTGGAACATGTTGACATATTTTACATATTGGTCACAGGATTCACCTTTAATTCTCTGGGAGCTGAAGTATTTATGGACAGAGATCATTATATACAGTTTTGGGTAGGTTTAGAGATCAGAGGTTTCATAGAAGAAGTAGAATTTGAATTAGAGTATAAATCAGTAACTTTTTGTTTTAAAAAAATAGGAAAGTCCTTTTAGGCCAAGAGAAAATTGAGAGTTCCAAAGCTATCTGAGACTTAAAACTATTGTTAGAAATAAAAGCCAGAGAATAAAGCAAGAAACTAAACTTGACTAGAATATTATTCATTTTAATGTGTTTTAAATGGTTACAGTGGCCTCATACCCTAGATTTTCTATAACCACTCCAATTCAAATATTCCTTTCTTCTCCAGTAAGCTCTAGATGTTGAAAAGCAGTTTATTGGACCTAAGCAGGGCACATTTTTAAATATTTATCAGAAAGAACCTCAACAGTCCATGTGAGGTTCATGAGTAAGGCCTAACTTACATGCTGCTCAACTATATTATAATTTATTTCTGCCAATTTTCATGTCAGCAGTTGAAAATAATATATTTTTGAGCTGTTAAATTTTGAGCTGTTTAAATATCTACTAAAATTGCAAAGTGAACTTATGGCATTATGAAGTATTATTGCCCCCTATACCAAAAAAAGGGTACAATTAGAGCCTCTATAGATGCCTGACATTTTAACCATAACTAACACGAGTATAAACAAAAAAATTGTATAGTCTAAAGAGATGATTATCATATGTGGCCTCATTTGCTAATTTGGGCTACTTTTGCTGGAGGCAATTAAAATATCTTGGAATTTCTGTATATAGCATTTAAACTGTATCTCCCAGACTGCCTGGAAAGAAACAAAGGCTTCATGGACATAAGGGAAATATTTTGGATAATATGATACACATTTTTATAGTAAAGTATAGCTTACTTTATAAAAGCAGTTTGTAAACCTGGCTTTTTAACCTTTATAAAAATAAGAATTTTAAACAGATTCTATAGTTTAATAACCACTTTGTAATTAATATGTTTCAGTTCTGGAGGTGGTTTTTGGCAAACCTGGCTTCTGGTGGAGCTGCTGGAGCAACATCCTTATGTGTAGTTTATCCGCTAGACTTTGCCCGAACCCGATTAGGTGCTGATATTGGAAAAGGTAGAGGATTTTCAAAAATACTAACTCTCCCTTCCTTGTGTTTTGAATGAAGTATTATTTATTGTAGAGTTATGCTATAAAGACAGCATGGAATATTCTAAAAACCTTACCCTCAACCAAATGGTAGAGGCATTGGGCCTAAATATTACTACTTTTTTCTTTTCCCTCAAAAGAAGAAAGAGGAAGGCCAACACTGCAGTAACAAAAGAGCAAATACAAAGACTTCTTGTAACTTACTTGCAGTTTTTTCCTAGAGAGCTACCTCTTCTATCCCTCCATGAATTTATTCCTGTTTCAACTATGGCTGCTCTCTAGGTTACATACACCGCTCTCATCCCAGAAATTCCCTTTGCCTCTCTCTTTACTTACTTTATTTATCACATCTTCCTGTGTTTTTGTTCTACTCTTGTTTTGGTAGATTATGTTCTTTAATAGCTTTCTGAACTTTTTGAGAAGAGTGGATAGGAGACATATTGAGATCTGTCTAAAAAGGTCTCTGTCTTACCCTTTTACCTAATATTTGGCCAGTTGTAAATTTCTACTTTAAAGTTACTTTGTTTCACGATTTTGAAAGCACTTCTCTGGATTCTTGTTTCTAATATTGCTCTTAAGAAACTGATCTCCTAACTGCTAATCCTTTTGTATGTGACTTTTTTTTCTTTTAATTACCTTATGTCCCTGATGATCTTGACATTTTACAATGATGTATCTTTGTGTGAGGCTTTTTTCATCAATTGTGGAAGTAACTCAGTTGGCCCCTTTCAGTCTGGAGCCTTGTGTTCGGTTCTGAGTATGGCCGAGGAGTAAGTCACTTGGCCGCTCAAGGATGAGGCTTTGAGCATCCAGATGCTACTTTGCTTTCACCATAAGAGCAATACTTAGTTCCTCTAATTTATAAGTCTTTCTGAGGTTATTGGGGTAAAACGGCTTGCTTTTCTCTCTGCAAGAATGTAGGTTTCAGCTTTTTCTGCTCTGAGTGAGTTACCACTCCTCCATCTCCTTTCCATCTTGCTAAAAATTTTGGATTTCATTCTCTGCCTTGTACTGTTCTTACCTATATGGCTTTAAACCTGTTTTGTTCTTTTATTATCATTTTAGTAGAATTTCTTAAGAAAACAGAGATTTATTCAACAAATACTTATTGATTGCCTGCTGGGACCCAGGCTCTGCCTCAGATATAAGATGAGAGACATACACATAGACACCCCATATAAAACGTGGAGCTCATGGCTCATGTACCTTATGGTCTAGGGGAAGACACAAGTAATAAAGAAATGAATGACCAAAATACACTGCCATTTAGCAATAAATGACATGAAAAAATATTTAGGAGCAGGGAGTGACATCAATTTTAGATAAGTGATTAGAGAAAATTCATCAGAAGGGATAGCGGTTTGAGCAAAGACGAAAATAATGAATTCCATCTAACATGTTTAACTGGCAGTTCAAATTTTCTCGTTATTAAGAAAGTGACAAAAACTCCTGTATCTTGTTTTTAGTTTCATTCTATAGTTTTCTTTTCTCTCAGAATTGGAAGAATTTAGTTCATTTTGAAGATTATATTCTATATACAATATTTTAAAAATATTGTCAAGGAGTTCTAGGTGAAGGGAAATAAAATCGAAACCAGCAAACACTAGAAAAATATGATAACTCATCTAAAGTGTTAATGATTCTTAAAGTTGCTAGTTTTTAACTTGGTCCTTTTACTGTATCTGTCTTTCTGCCTTTCAACTGAAGCAAGTCATAGAATTTTTCATTCCCAAATATTTTCTGAACCCCAATTAGTAGCTTCTGGTAATTTTATTGAAATGTTTTAAGCCAGTCACATTGCTTGAATTAGATTGTTTTTATAAGAGATTGATATTTTCAGTTAAAATCTATTGTGAAACTTTAATTCTCTTTAAAGAAATGGGAGGATTTTGATTTGTGTCCTTTTTTATTAGAAAAATTTCTAAATGGCAGTTTCAGATATTTAAATCTGTAAGATTAATTTACTTTGATTAAAGTGTTTATCTGATATATAATGTTGCTAATACATTTTAAATGGCTTTATTTTAGGTCCTGAAGAGCGACAATTCAAGGGTTTAGGTGACTGTATTATAAAAATAGCAAAATCAGACGGAATTGTTGGTTTGTACCAAGGGTTTGGTGTTTCAGTTCAGGGTATCATTGTGTACCGAGCCTCCTATTTTGGAGCATATGACACAGTTAAGGTAATTTGGGGCTTTAACTGGTATATATTAAATACATAGCTTGTTTCTTTTTATTGTTTTAATTAGTAGTTTGTTCAGCAGATATGAACTTTTGCCTTTAATTATAGAACTCAAAATAAATGATGAAATAAGAGACATTATAGAATCCTGTTTAATCATGACTTTGCCATAACCTTATTGAATTATAACTGTATTATGGATCTGACTTTAGATATAAAGCATAAACCCAAACATTAAGTTTTTGTGCTGTTTGCAACTGAAAGACTCACTATACATCATGTTGCAAATAGAAAACATGCTAATTAGGCTTACATCATCAAATCAAATCTTTAGCATATAGAAAGGCATCTTCTAACAGTTTTTCTGGTATTACATTCACTTTATTATCACTTTCTTACATGCAGATAATCAGCTTACTATCTCATCATTTTAGAAAGTAGGCAAAGCATGACTAATTAGTAAAATGTAATAAATGATACTACAGCTCAGTTATCTTTTGGGTACTCTTAGATTCTATATTGTATTCTCCAGGTTGTTCTGCAATTTGCCTTTTAATTTCAGATTTTAACAGCATTTCCATAAAGTAAGAAAGAGGAAGATTGTTATAATGGCTGCCATATTTTGAGTTATTACTTAGTTCTAGGACCTTTGTTAAGTACTTCCTTGCAGTATCCTAGGATAGCTTTTAATATCCCCATATTAAAGCAACCTAGGAATAGTTAAGTAATTTGTGTTAAGTGGTAAACAAAAATCTCATGCTCTCAGTTAGGATAGGATAGCTTTTAATATCCCCATATTAAAGCAACCTAGGAATAGTTAAGTAATTTGTGTTAAGTGGTAAACAAAAATCTCATGCTCTCAGTTACTTCCAAAAGGAAGCAGTGAAATTAATATCAGTGTTACTTACTAAATAAGATAAAAACTTGAGGGAAATTTTATGTTTTATATATTGTCTCTGCCTTCCCTCATTAGTATAAATGTAATTGAAGGTCATTTTTATTGTGGTCTGGACATGTTACTTTTAGTTCCTTTTGTGTTTTTTTAGACAGATTTAAGTTAATGCAAATTAAGAAGTTTTAATGTATGTTTATTTAGTCATGGAAAATTTTATGTATGCTCTCCCTCTGTTTTCCTCTATTATCCTCCGTAGTAGTTATGAAATTTAAGAGTGTTTCTTCACTAGCTTAGAGCTTTAAAGATGCTTATCAAATAACTGTTGATAATAAGATCAGGCATTAATTTTTTTAACTCTGTGAAGAAGAGCTAAGAACTTTTTTGGTCACTGACAGCTATCTCCCCTAGTGTTTGCCATTAATAACAAATCTCTGGTAATAGCAAGTATGCTTTCTTTTTTCAGATATGCTTTTAAAGTAAAGCTATGTGTGGCATATTTCTTTCTTATTGATCTGATATTATTTTATATCTTTCCACATTAAAACCAACTGTGTTTTATTGCATTTTAAGTATAATTGAACACTTTTCATTATAGGAGTTATCCTTTGACTTAAAAATTTAAGATATTTTGGAAATTTAGGTCGTTTCTTGACATGTTTTTCTTTTCTAGGGCTTATTACCCAAACCAAAGGAAACCCCATTTCTTGTCTCCTTTTTCATTGCTCAAGTTGTGACCACATGCTCTGGAATTCTTTCTTATCCCTTTGACACAGTTAGAAGACGCATGATGATGCAGGTATCTTATATTATTATTTGTGAGTTTAATTGAATTTTCCAATATCTTTGGTATTTAAGTATAATTTATTCAAATTTTAGAGAAATTTTGGCTGAAAGGCAAGTCATCTGTTTTACTTACAATAATAAATACATGATGTGCTCTGTCTTATATCCTTTCCCATCCCAAAACAGCCATCATCCAGCAAAAGTTTCTTCCTCTTCTGTTATCAGAATAGAAATGCCTTCCACTCCTGTAACATATTGTTTGAAAACTGAAGGGGGGTGGCAGGGATTGGGTGAGTATGTCTATCCTAAATGAATATTAGGCTAAGTAGAATAAACTGTGTTACAAGCCACTGACATATGTCATTATTTGTTGTAGTATATTTTAATAAAAGTAAGTAATTTTTAACTCCAAGGATGAAAACTTGTTTAAAATTATATAAATCTCCACGGCACCTGGGTGGCACAGTTGGTTAAGTGTCTGACTCTTTGTTTCTGCTCAGGTCATGATCTCAGGGTTGTGAGCTTGAGCTCTGTGTTGGGCTTACGTCTCTCCCCTCTCCCTCTGCCCCTCCTCCCTTCTTTCTCTCTCTCTGGCAAATAAATAAATAAAATCTTTCAAAATAAATAAACAAACATAAATCTCCAAATCAAAATTTTGGTACATTCAGTCTTCATTGATGTTACTTGTTATATTCATTTATTCAGCAAATATTTGAGTGCTTAATCTATGCTAAGTTATGGCAACACAAAATAAGGTAGAATCTGCTTCCAAATTCATAGCATAGCATTGAATGCATACAGTTAATGGTTTAAATGGAAATGTGCATAGGTTCCAGAAATGCAATAGAAGAAGGATACCTAAATGCTTAAAGTGATCAAATGTGGCCCCTTGGAGAGCTAAATCTCTGTAAATAGATTTTTTTCTCTGGACAGTGAGAGAACGTTCTAAGCAGAGGGGAAAAAACATACATAGAGGTATGGCTTGAGTGGTAGTTCAGTATACCTAGATGATAGGTTTCATGAGGGCAATTGAAAATAATGAGGCCAGAAAGCTAGAATAGTAATATAATGCTTATTGTGTTCCAGATATTGTCCTAAGCATTTTGCACTTTAACTCATTTAATTCTCAAAACAAAGCTGTGAGGTATAGTTACTATCATTATCCTCAACCTCATTTTATGTCTACAAATTGGTCCTGGGAGAGCCCTGTAGGCCACCTGAAAAGGTAAAGCATACCTATTATTATTTCACTCGTAGACTATTTTTAAAGTTACTCCTTTTACATGTGTGTTTCCTCTTGATCTATATCTAGCTCTAGTCTAATACATTGAAAAACATTTTTAAATGGAAAATTAATTTGCATACAGACTGTGGATTTAGGTAAATGGTACTGTATTGATATACATTTTCTGATTTTGCTAACTACTTTGGGTTTGCAAGAAAATTTTCTTATTTTTAGAAAATGCACATGGAAGTGTTTAAAGATAAGGAACATGATAATCTGCAACTTACAATCAAAATAATTCAGAAAAAAAATTGGGAGTGTATGGGGTTTTAGATATATGTGTGTATTGCTAGGACTGCCATAACAAAGCATCAGAGACTGGGTGGCTTCAGCAACAGAAATTTTTTTCTCACAGTTCTGGAGGCTAGAAATCTGAGTCAGGGTGTCCAGCAGGGTTGATTTCTTCTGATGGCTTCTCTCCTTGGCTTGTAGATAGCTGTCTTTTTCCTTGTCCTTCTCCCACGGTCCTTTTTCTGTTTCTCTTCTTATAAAGATAGCCAAATTGGATTAGGGCCTACCCTAACAAGCTCATTTAATCTTAATTACCTTTATAAAGACCCTGTCTGATGAATGGATAAAGAAGATGTGTGTGTGTGTGTGTGTGTGTATATATATATATATATATACACACACACAATGGAATATAATGCAATCATCAAAAAAATGAAATCTTGCCATTTGCAACGATGTGGATGGAACTAGAGGGTATTTTGCTAAGTGTAAGAAGTCAATCAGAGAAAGACAATGATCATATGATCTCACTGATATTTATGAGAATTTAAGAAACAAGGCAGAGGATCATAATGGAAGAGAGGGAAAAATGAAACTAGATGAAACCAGAGAGGGAGACAAACCATAAGAGACACTTAATCACAGGAAACAAACTGAGGGTTGCTGGAGGGGAGGGGGGTGCAGGGATAGGGTAACTGGGTGATGGACGTTGGGGAGGGTATGTGTTGTAATGAATACTGGGTATTATGTAAGACTGATGAATCACAGACCTGTACCCCTGAAACAAATAAAACATCATAAATACATATATACGTACATACACACCCTGTCTCCAAATATAGTAACATTCTGAGGTACTGGGGATTGGGACTTCAATATATGAATTCTGGGGGGACACAGTGCAAACCCATAATAGTACTTTAATTTTTGTATTTTCATTTTATATCCAACAACTTTGTTAAACCCTATTACAAATGCTAATCTATATGTACACTCTGAAGTTGTGTGGGTTTTTTTTTTTTTTTACACAGAAAGGTATATAATCTGTGAATAATACTAGGTTTCTTTCCCTTTCCTATCAGTTCTTATACCTTTTATTTCCTTTTCTTGCCTCAGCACTGGCTGAGACCTCTGATTCAGTGTTGTATTAAAGAAGTAAAAACTGGCAACCTTTTTTGCTAATCTTATAGGAATGACTTCAAAGTTACATAAATTAATGTTAGCCGTGGGGTTTTTATAGTTATCCTTTATCATATTATGGCTGTTCCTTTCTGTTTTGGGTTACAACAGTTTTTAATCATGAATGGTGGTCATGTTTTTTCTCTATCTGTTGAGATGATTTCATTTTTCTTTTTTCATATGTTAACATATTACATTAAGCTGTCTTCCAGAGCTAAACCAACCGTGTATGTCTAGTATGAACGCAGCTTAGTCATTATGTATTGTATTTTATGTTTTTAGCTGAGTTTGATTTGCTAGTTTTTGTTCAGGGGTTTTGCATTGTTTCAGTGACTTTTGGTTTGTAATTTTTCCTTCCTGAATTGTCTTAGTCTAATTTAGGTATCAAGGTTATGTAAGCCTTGTAAAATATATGGGGGAATCTTCTGCTTTTTCTCTTCTTTAGAAAAACTTCTGTAAGATTGGAATTAAATGTTCATTGAATATTTAGTAGGACTCACATATAAAGCCATCTGGACACATGGTTTTCTATAAAAGATTTTTCAACAACTGATTAGATTGCTTTAGTGAATTTCATATATTATTCTAATGTTTTATTTTTTATTCTGTTGGTAAATTATACTTTTTTAGGAATTTTTCCATTTCTTCTAAGTTTTCAAAATAGGTATCATGAAGTTGTTTGTAATATCCCCTTGCTTTTTCTTAATCTCTGAATCATCTGCAGTGATGATTAATACCTTTGATGTTTCTAATAATTTGGGGGCCTTTTCTTGTTTTTCCTCAAACAGTGTTTCTAGGAATTTGTCAGTAAAGTATTTCAAATAACTAACTTTGACTTTGTATGCTTTCTGTTGTATTTATTTTCTACTTCTTAATTCCATAATTTCTTCTGGCTACTTTCTTATTTCTACTTTTTTTAGGTTTATTCCTTTTCTAAAAATGTTTAGGTTGCTCATTAATTTTCAGCTTTTCCTTTCTAATATTTCAAAGTCATTAATTTCCTTATAAGTTACCACTCAAGTTGCATCTTACAAATTTAGTTAAGGAGTTTCATGGTTATTATTAGGTTTTAAATATCTTCTAAGACGTGTTTTTCTTAATATCCAAACAGTTGATAGTTTTCTAGTTATCTTTTTTGCTGTCAGTTTCTCACTTAATTGCAATGTAGTGAGAGGGTAAATCATAGTATGTGATGACCATCTTTTGAAATTTGTTAAACCTAATATATGATCAGTTTTCAAGTGGGCCAGAGAAGTATGAGTATTCTTCAACCACGAGGTATAATATTCAATATATGCCCATTAATGCAACATACTTATTCAACACAGTATTAATTTTATCTGTCCTTAGTGCTGAAAAAAATCTATCTTAGAATGAAAGATATTAAAATAATGACAAACTATTTGTCTTCCTTTGTATAGAGTGGTGAGGCTGAACGGCAATATAAAGGAACTTTAGACTGCTTTGTGAAGATATACCAACATGAGGGAATCAATGCCTTTTTTCGTGGTGCCTTCTCCAATATCCTTCGTGGTACAGGGGGTGCTTTGGTGTTGGTACTATATGATAAAATTAAAGAATTCCTTAATATTGATATTGGAGGTAGTTCATCAGGAGATTAAATTAAGAAATGTATTTAACTTGTTAAACATACGAATTATATAGCTGCCATTTGTATACAATTTGATAGAGTGTTATTACTGTCAGTATTTTTTGGAATCCTAATTCTGTAATAAAGCATATGCTTTTTCAAGGATTTTAAATGCTAAAAATCAGATAAATGTGGGTTTCTTTCCCATTTGGACTCAAACTTACTTTAATGAGACATTTGACTTAGAAGTAGTATGTGTTATTTCTATTAGTTTAAAATCCTTTTCTTTTGTGATGGAAAATTAAAATGTATAATACTAAATCTAAGAAATGAAAGTATATTCTTTTTAAATGCTATTCTTTTAATATAACTGCCTTCTCATCTTTTAAAATCATATGATATGACAAATAATTTCTTAAAAGCTTATCAGGAGATGTCATCGTATTTATGGGCAGAAGTAAACTTTCTTCTACAACATCTCTATTAAGACAGCTCAGATATTACTATGTATAGTTTATGTTATCATATACCTGTTATAAGCACAGATTCTAGATCTGATCATAAAAAATTGATGACTTTATAACACTATAAACATGTAGATGGAAAAGATGTAGAATGGTGTGTCTGCTTTTATTTTTAAAATAAATAAAATCTGGCTAATGTGAATATATCTTGGAACAAAAAAATATACCTTTGAAAATTAGTTTGTGTACTCTGTATTGATAATAAAGTTTAAAACTGTTGTATATGAGCTTTTTTTCCTTGATTCTAACTTCATTAATAAGCAGAAACTAAAAAAAATTTTGTCATACTTTGGAACTGACTTAAAGACAGAAAACAGGGTTTCCAAGGTTTTATACAAGAGTTTGTCTTGTTTTTCAGAAATGTTGTAGAAGATAGTACATTTGAAATCCCCAAGATTTTAACATTTTAGCAGGTAAAGGAACGTTAAGCTAGAGGGGTAAACTATACAGAGATTTGGGAGGCTGTGAAGGAGCAGAAATGGAGTAGGTGAACTTCCTGGTGCACAGTGGCAAAAGTACATTTTAAGGCAAATAATCCAAACTATACTTTTTAATATATTAGTGTTATCATGAGGGAAAAAAATTAACTCTTGAAAATTCTCAGCATGAGTTTTTGCAGTGGTCAACATAATACAGAAAGTTACAGAAACAAAAAATAATTTCCTTTCCTTCTATACTATAGTTAGTTGTATTTGCCATAAGAAAAGGAGGATATATTTGCCCACAGAAAAACAATTAAAATAATAGTCTCCTATATAAAGATTAACTAAGAGGGGCACCTGGGTGGCTCAGTCATTAAGCGTCTGCCTTCAGCTCAGGGCGTGATGGCAGGGTCCTGGAATCGAGTCCCGCATCAGGCTCCCTGCTCTGCTGTGAGCCTACTTCTTCCTCTCCCACTCCCTCTGCTTGTGTTCCCTCTCTCACTGGCTGTCTCTCTGTCAAATAAATAAATAAAATCTTAAAAAAAAAAGATTAAGAAAATGTAAAAGTTTTCAATTTGTACTGAGACATGCTTAGAGGAAAGAGGTCTTTAAAATCCTGAATGGTTTGAATAGAGGGCAAATGGGAATTTAATTATTAAATCACTAGACCAGAAAGTCTATTTTTGAAGTCTGAAAGATATATACTTAGGACAAAAGGAAGTAAAATGGTACTCGGTATCCTGGGCTGAGCTAAGACCATATATTATGTTAAGCTGTTATTAACTATAGATTAAAGTAAGCAAAATCATAATGGAGATTTCATAAGGAAATAATTTTTTTAATGTTAACACAAATGATGGGAAAATGCATAGCTAAAGTATATTTAAAATGTGTGCAATTTTTCATCTTAAATTACTAGTGCTGCATCTTCTTGAGTAGAATTTTCTTGGGTTGGAGTTTTAATTTCCCATCCTAAAACCATATCCCCAAACAATACCTGAAATTTCATCCTTAGAGCTTCATTCTTTTAGCTCATCTTTACTTATTTCATTAAAATAGATCCTCCATAAAAAAAAGATTTTTTAAGTTTGTAGTCATTTATACTTAATAAAACTACATTTATTTTGGCGAATTTTACATGGTTTTCTCACAGCAAGTTTTGCTAGGGAAAAAAACAAAAAACAAAAAAAGGCAAAAAAGCAACAAAAAATATATACTAAGAATCTATACTAAGAAAGCCCTGAAGAAATTTTTACTATTTTATATTTCTGCTCTGGGTTGGTACTTTTCATTAATAGAATTTTGGTATGCTTGAATAAAACTTCTGAAATAGTTCTTTTGTCCACAAATGAACATTGTGCTATATAAATAAGAAATGATACCTTTGTTCTCTTTAGCTGATTGACTTAAATGTAAATTCAGAGGGGCTACTTTTCTTCCACTCTATGTTAAATGTTAGTATTCTCCTGGGGCCAGTCCTAAGCTCTTCTTACTTTATATATGCTCCCTTCTTCATTTCTTCTATACCTTTAGTTTCAGATACCATCTATATGCCAGTTACACTCAAGATTTCTCTTTAGCCTGGCCCAGATTCCTGTTTCCAGATGCAATTCTGACTATTACACCCCTTTCTCTCTCTATGTACTACAGACTTCTCTAATCCAACATTTCTAAAACCTAATTCACTGTCTCAAATCAGACCGGCTTCTCTTTCCATAACCCCTACCTTGATTAGCAGTATATACCAATTCTACCCAGTCACCCACACTAGAAGCCTGGGGCCCAACCTTCTAATTCATTCAAACAGCAAATAGATCACTTGCTCTTGTAAATTCTGCTTCCTAAAAGTTTCTTATTTTTCTTTTCTTTCCATTTTTACTGCCATTACCTTGAGGATTCATTGTCACTCATGCAAGATACTTTAGTAAGTTCAGTGAGAGTAAAGGCTAAGCTTCTGTAACAAAGAGACTAAAAAATATAGTGGTTTAAGCAAGATAGGTTTTTCTCTTAAGTAATAGGAGGTGAGCAGTCTAAGATATCAGGGTATGCTCTTTAAACTCCTTCAGAGACCCACCTTCCTTCAGGCTTTTTGCTCTAATCTCTTAGAACAGGGTTTCCATTTTATGCCATGAACATTATATATATATATATATATATATATATAACATTATATATGTAAATATTTTATATATAAGTATTTTATATATAAATACATAAATTTAAAACCAGGCGAAGTATGAAGAGAATAAAAGGCTCCTGTTTTCTCCTTCCCCCAGGCCTCCAACAAAAAGCAGCGTGAAGCAGGAAATGTCCTCTTTCAGCTTTGCCATGAGAATAGCCATGGGTTCTCTGTTACTTAGAGCCATCAGTCAATCATCAATCAATCAATAAAATCTTTTAAAAAAAGAAATGGCCCCAAATGCTACAGGAAAGTCAGAGCAAGTGAGGATCTGGCAAAGGCCTCCCTGGGTGCTGCCATTTGATGGTGGAAAACCAGGCGAAGTATGAAGAGAGTAAAGGTGATCTCTCCTCTGGTGGCCCAAAGATAAAGTGAGAGGATAATGATGTGCCCCATTGATCTCTCTGAAAAACAAATATTTTAAAAATCAGATTGAAAATTAAAAATTAATGGAAGTATTATTGAGCTATAAAAAGAAAGTTCAGAACAGGTCTCAAGCTGGAAAAACATCTATTCTCTTTTTCTCTGTAAAGGTCCTAGAAATTTTGGAGAAAAGTCTCCAATTTCAATAAATGCTCTTGGGAGGGGTTGCGGTGGAAGGGAGCAATGCAAGTTGTTACTCCGGGGGCCCTATGCTTCTTTTTGTGAGATAAGCCTGGTTACCTACTGTAGAAGGATCTAATAGTAAGTGCTGGGACACCTGGGTAGTGTCTGCCTTTGGCTCAGGTCATGATCCCCGGGTCCTGGGATCCAACCCCGCTTAGGGCTCCCTGCTCAGCAGGGAGTCTGCTTCTCCCTCTCCCTCTGCTGGTGCTTACGTGCCCTCTCTCTCCCTAATAAATAAATAAAATGTATTTAAAAAATAGATTGTAAGTGCTGTATTTTCTTATTTTATTTTTAAAATCCAGCTTTATTGAGGCATAACTGACATAAAATTATAAGATATTTTAAGTGTAAAGTGGTGATTTGATATATGTATACATCGTAAAAGGATTTATCCCATGCAGTTACTTAACATATTAACATGTGCATCTCCTCACATGCTTACCTTTTTCTTCTCTTGGTGAAAACTTTTAAGTTCTACTCTCTTGGCAAATTTCAATTATACAATAACAGTATTATTCAACTATAGATACCATGCTTCACATTAGAATGGTATCTAGAAAGAAATTTGTGGTTACAAATATACGTATTAGAAAACAAGAAAGGGGCACCTGGGTGGCACAGCGGTTGAGCGGCTGCCTTTGTCTCAGGGCGTGATCCCGGCATTGTGGGATCGAGTCCCACATCAGGCTCCTCCGCTATGAGCCTGCTTCTTCCTCTCCCACTCCCCCTGCTTGTGTTCCCTCTCTCACTGGCTGTCTCTATCTCTGTCAAATAAATAAATAAATAAAATCTTTAAAAAAAAAAAAAAAGAAAAAACAAGAAAGACTGAAAACTAATGAACAAAGTCTTAAACTCAGAAAATTAGGAAAAAAACAAAGTTAACATAAAAAAATAGAAGGAAATAATAAAGAGCAGATGAAATAGAAAACAAAGCCATAATAAAGGAGGCAAGAAAACCAAAAGCTGGTTCTTCTAACAAAGCAGTAGTAATAAGAACCAAGAGAAAAAGATTCAAATAAACAATATTAAGAATCAAAAAGTGGATCTATAACTACAGAAGAGAGTTTCAAAACTCATAAGTGAATAATCAACTTTATGCCGACAAATGTGAAAACTTAGATGAAATGGCAAATTGTCAATAAAAAAATAAATCAATACTGATTCAAGAAATAATAGAAAACATAGACTATAACCACTAAAAAAACTTAACCAGTGGTCATAAATCTCCTAAATTCCAGGTCAAGATGTTTACAGGCTTATTTTACCAAAACTTTGCCAGAGAAAAGAAAAACCTCTCAACTTCTAGGAGGCTAATATAATCCTGATATCATCAAGATGAGTAAAGAAAGGAAAATTTAATCTTACTTATAAATGCAAACATTCTAAATAAAATAACAAGCCAAATCCAACATATCTAAAAATAATCAGAATGTCATGGCTTAACTGGTTTATCCCAGGAACACAAGGATATTAGAAAAATCTATTAATATTCACCACATTAATAGATTAAGGGAGAAAAGGTCATACCAATAGATAAACAACATTTGTTAAGTTTCAATGTCCACTTATGAGAAAAACTTAGCAAATTAGGAAAAGAGGATAATTTTAATTTCTTACATCATAAACAAGTATTTAATGTCAGGCACAAGACAAGATGCTCATCATTACTGCTCATATTCAACATCAGAGAGTTTAGGGAACATAAAAAAATGAGAAGTAGAAGGATTAAAAATGAAAAAAAATTAGTTATTTCCCAGACCATATCCTACACACAGAAAATTCAAGAAACTACAAATACTAGAATTTATGAGAGTACAGCATGGTTGCTGTATACATGGATCAATGTAAATAAATCAATATAATTCCTATATTCTAGCAACAGACATAACTACCATTTTTTGGCCTTTTCAGTGCCAGCAAGTAAGGCACTATTGTTACATTATTTAATCATAAAAAGAGGATGATAATTATCATCATTTTAACAGACTTTGAACCTGGGACTTGGTGAATTAAGCAATTTGGCAAAGGTCCAACTGCTATAAATTAAGTGAGCCTGGGACTACAACCCAAGTCTATGTGACCCCAAAGCTTGTCATGCTTTTAGCCACTAGATTCTTTGATTTCCTCCCCTTAATTATGTAAAGAATGCGGTGATAACCACTTGCTCCTGACCTCAACTGTTTCTTTTTACCCTAATATTTTAAGCGTTCTTTAGTAGAAACATCACTCTCACACCCTCAAATTTTACAGACAGAAAGCATGGATAAATAAATGGTCCTAGGAGAGTTTAAGGATAATTCTGTAAAAAATCTAGATGGTGGCGGGCTCAAAAGGATGATGGCTGAAGAGGCAACTGAGGAGGGAAGCTAGAGGCCATGAGGCACCCAGTAGGACTGGGTGCCCAGGGTTCTGTTGGGGGCAGCAGTACCCAATCCCTGTTCTGCTGACGCACTGCGTGCCGGGAGGCCCCTCCACCCAGTCTAGCCACATCCAAGAGGACCGAGGGCGGCGTCAGCTAGGAGCTACCCGTCTTCCTGTGTGCTGGTGAAATGGAAGCGAGATGGGATTTTTTAATATAGAAAGACTGGAATCAAAACAATACCATACATTCCAGTTTCCTTAGTATTACCCTTGAAAATGGATTTCACGTTACTCATAGCAACAGCAGCAGGAGCTATAGTCACACTTGCTGCTGCTGCTGTTGCAGCATTGATAGTAGTAAAAAGTCTAAGTTCTCTTAAGAGAACAATTAGGGAAAAAGAGAGTAGTAAAAAAATCTCTTTCAAGACAGAAACAAATAGGAAACGGGAAACATACAAAGAATTGGGTGAGAAGGACCAGGAAACACGGGAAGAATTGGGAGAAAAGGAACAGGAAACCCCCGAAGGGAACAAGGAGAAACAAGACAGCCAAACTTTGTAAGTGTAAACTATAATTTGGTTAAATTTTAGCTAGACAACAGATGCGGATCAAATGAAGGCAGACAGCTGGACCACACGAGGCTGTTTTTCTGCGGACCAAAGGGTGGAGTCAGAGTCTGGAGGCTATGCACTGGCTTACCTGGTGTCATAGTGACAGACAGACTTAAGGTCGGTTTTCTGTAACACTGGTTTTCAGAGGTTAGGGTTAGTGGAGGAGACTGCATCTTTGTAATGGTGTAAAGGAAGTTACATGAATGGAGAAGTTGTCAGTCTGCTCTTGTTTCTTGGTAGAAGTTTGGTTTTTGGCATTTCAGGCCCTGGTAAGGAAAAACAAACCCTATAATTTGTTCAGTTGGCTTTCATACAAGATATTGCAGCGAGTGAAATGAAAAGGACTCCTTTCCCCGGGAGCGACTGCGCCCCTGCTGGCGAGGCGAGGCTGCAGCCATACGGCACAATGGGCGCCACCTCACAGAGCTGGGCGCGGCAGGCGGGCGGCAGGACCGCGCGGCCAAACTGCGAGCGCTCCGACTGGCGGCACATGGGCCCTTCGGGGCGGCGAGGCCGGCGGGTGGGTACTCTGGCTGCGGGTGGCGCTTCGTCGGGAAAGAGTGAGGGGGTGGTGCAAGCCAGCTGGTGCCGGCCTGCGCGTCCAACTTCGGGCAAGCCCCGGCAGTATCCAGCCGCTGTAATAGGCGTGCCTCTGGTTGCCACAAACAACCCAAAAGGGGTGCTTCAAAACTCGTTGGCAAAGCGCGGGGCCGGCCGGCTGCCTCTCACCTAACCCAGTCGCAGTTCTCCGAGCTGCCGCGCGATGGCGAGCAAACTACCTTTGCTTTCCGTCCTCTCCTCCCTGATCCTCCCCGCTCCGCCTTCTCCCTCCCACCCTCGTCTAGCTCAGCCGCCTCCATTTTCCAGATCTTTCTCGAACCCTCAGCTTCTCGGGCAGCCGTTGCCCGAGTACTGACGGAAGCGGCCGAAGTCGAGGCGTGGAGCAGCCTCGGGCGCAGAGCGGCAGCTCGCGCACCTCCCCGGCGGCCGAGCGCGCAGGCGCAGACCTCTGTAACCGCCGGTTGGAGGCGGTCGAACCGCAGTGGAGAGAGACCGAGGCCGCGGAGCAAGCGGCGCGGGAGGCCTGTATCTCCTCCTCTGGTCCCGGACGCGCTGCCCTAGATTTAATGCGTAGCGACTTCGGGTTATCTCTCCTTTGCTTCTCGTAGGAGTCCCAATTCCTGGAGCAACAGCTCAGAAAAGGACGCGGTTCCCGCACAGGAGGCTTCAGCACCAGCACCCCGACGATTAGGCGGCGGGATGTCTGTGGTTGGCATTGACCTCGGCTTTCTCAACTGCTACATCGCTGTAGCAAGGAGTGGCGGCATCGAGACCATCGCCAATGAGTACAGCGATAGGTGTACCCCGTAAGTGCCTTGGCTTGATCATAACCCCGACCCTAACAAATGTTTTCTCCCGATCCTCCGTTGGTCCTGCCTGCTGGTTTCTTCTGCTGCGCGCGGAACCGTGTGATGACAGGTGCAGTCCATCAACTGCAGTCTCTGGAGACCACTGGTTGGCGGGCCCAGGTGGGAGTCGGACTTCGTCGCACTGCAAAGCTGCTTTTCCTTAAAGGACAAGGGACTTCACTCTAATAGTTGGCGCATCTCTTTTCTGTACCCACTCACGCCCACATCACCACCCCTGCCTCTGTTCCCCAGTGGGCCTGTTTTAGTTTTTGAGGAGTGGTGCAGAACCACCTCGATATCCTGAACAAATCCCTGAAAAGATGTCTGGTTACCTCTAGGAGGGCTTGCGTGGGATTATCCGCTGCGGGCGGGTATCTCCCATTAGCTGACTAAAGAATTCCTCATTCTGCCCTTCCTCCTTTCCCCCATCTCTCTCTGCGTGACAGCTTTTCAGAAAAGTAAGAAGTGTAAGCTTAGACTGCACACATCAGATGAGTTGCAGGTTCTGGCTCAGAAAGACTTTTTTTTTTTTTTTTTAATAAGTTGTTGAGGTGTTCGGGGTTTTACCCCAGTGTCCTTGAAAATTCGAGGTAATCGGACTGGTTTCCAGTGGCGTATATTAACGATGCATTAACAGGGAATCGGGGATGGGAGTTGTTGGCCTCCTGTGTTGTATTGGTAATGTATGTCCATTAATGGAAGGCGGTGCAGCCAGAACCTATCAAAAGCGAATTTCTACAGAATGAATTATAGAATCAGAGGCGGCTGTCCTGTATAAACAGGATTATGGAGTGATTCGTTTATGAACACTTAATGAAAGACTTAGGAGTGGCATTATGTCACGGAAACATGTTTCCACACGTTCCATTGTTTCTTTGGCCTGCGAAGTTTGTTGGCAAAGAATAATTAGACAAAGAATAATTAAGACAGGTATGTGAAAAACTAGCCTTTTGTTGTCAGCTCTGTTACTGGTAATTTTGTGAACAAACCAACTGTTCATGTCTTACTTTCTGTGAAAAAGTAACTAAACATCTTGATTTGACACTTTAAGATGACCCAAAATATAATTCATAAATATGAGACTAATTTTAAGATCAGTGTTAAGCTAAGCCTTTAAATGATAAAATTACTATAACTTTATGAATAATTTAAAAATATGTTGAGGAGATGTTGAAGAGTAGCTTACTTGAAGCAGTCTGTGCTTTCGTTTTTTTCAAAGAATATTCTGGAAGGTTTTATACCACCTTTTTCTAGATATATACATCATATTCTGTTGAAATTTTGCATTTTTAAATTCTCAAATATGAGCATAGATCAGTTAATCTTCATAGTACTGTTACAAGTTTTGTGTCCTTTTATGTCTTTTTCCAGCCTTTATGCACAATGAGAGGCCGAAGCAGTAATTGTGGACTGTTTTATGACTTTATGTCTGCAAGATCTTGTTTTAAGCCACAACAGATACAGGCTGCCAGAAAAGAACCAGTAAAATCCATTGTCCTCTTTCAGGAGAGTAGAGGTTAATGGAGGCAGTCTCTGGCTTCAGGGACTTAGCCCATGGAGAAAGAGTGAGCAGTAGGATGGACATTCCTCTAATCCTTAAAGCCTTATCCTAAAAGATCAGAAACCGGAGCTGTAAGACAGATACTGCATTTCCAGCTCAAAAGTCTTAGTAGTGAGCCCATGACTCTTTAAAGAACCTGGCCAGACTTACAGAGAGTTCTTTAAAAATTAGGCTGCTCATTTTCATGTTCTAGAAGTCTCTTTGCTACTCTTCTTAGGTACATTGGCTAATTCTATATTGCTGAGATAAATACGATATTTCTGATCTGTGTGTAAGAGTCACAAATACCTAGGTTTAATGAACCTAATCCAAACTAGAAAATTGCTAAAGTGGAAGTATTCTCAGCTTGCATCAGCAACTCTGCCCTTCTTTTCATGGCTGTGTACTGTTATTTACCTCAGGATCTTTTATTGTTACTGAACTAATACTTCACTGTAGTCTGTTCTTACACTGTATTTACTCTGTGGAGCTTAAATTATTGAGTGAAAACAGCTTTTCCAGATTCTTGGACCTTCGTTTATTGAATACATATCTTGCAAAAAGCCTAATTAGAGAACCTGTAAATTTTCTAATATACCACAGTATTTAATGAGCTAGATAAACAAGCTTTCAAACACTTTTTTTCCCTGTTCCAGTCACTGATACCAAGGTAATAAGACATAGGTGTTTCCAAATACATTGCAAAAGGACCTTGTGGAAAGAGGAAGGAAATGTTCCATTTAGTTGGTTTTGGCATTTATGCTTTTTAACATTTGTTTCATTCTTTAACATACCTGATTGTGTATACATGGGAAGGTCCAGTGTATAAACCAAGGACAGTTTAATGGAAAAGGTAATTGCTTAAGTTTTGGCCTACAGTTAAGGGACTAAGAACAAGTAATTTAACCTATTCTTCAGATTCCCCTTCTGTACAGTTGAAGGGCTTGTACTAGCAGCTCTTCTCTCATGCATAAATTGAAGAGGGAGAAGGAAATTAACATGCGTAAATTGAAGAGGAAAAAAATTAATCTCAGAACACTTTCTTATTTAAAACAGTTGTTACACAAACAGTACATGTTCATTGTAGAGATGTAGGCACATTAAAAGATGAAAGTAAAAATTTAATTCCTCCATCCAGAAATAAAACTTCCAGATGGTTTTCTCTGTGTTTCAAGGATAGATTATACTTTATATTTATAGTCTGTTTGGTAACCTCTATGTAATACATACTTCTATGTATTCTTTAATCCATCCCTTTTTGGACAGTGAGATTGTTTATATTTTATAAGTCATACTGCAATAACTATCTTTGTAACTAAATTTTTGACCCTTATAATTCTTTCAAATAAATTCTTAGAATAACTGAGTATGCACATTTTTGGATAAGTTTGTATTGTTCAATTAAGCATAGATGTGAGGTTTGGAATTTCCATCCCAGGCTTAAATTATATCAAAGTGATTAGTTTCATACATGGGAAAAAAAAAAAACTGTAGCCAAGAACCTTCATTCAATACTAAAGTATGTGATCAGCTAAAACACTCTGCTTTTGTTGATAATAGTGATTGCTATGTGACAAGTGTTATGCTTCTATTGTCATACATATTACATCAGTTCTGTGAGTTCAGTAATATTAGCTTTTTTCATAACCCTAAAGCAAACTTAACTGTTTTGGCCAAGAACTTGTAAGCAATGAAACTGATTGTTTCAGGCCTCTTTTAACCCCAGAATCCCAGTGTCCTTCCATTATCTATTGGCATAAGTATGGTATATCCATATTATGTTAATGAGGGTATAACAATCAAAGAAACAAATTATCTGGCTGAGAAACATCTTTGCTGTAGTATCTGTTCTTGACTAGTTTCTAAGAACTGTTTTAAAATGTTTTAATGTGCTTTTAAGCTATTTAAGAACATGTAAAAAAATCTTACTTTGTTTAAAAAATTCATTAAAATATGTACCAACACAAAATAGGTTAGTATAAGTATATGGAGGAAAGCAGTGTGGTAGACTGTAAACTACAGACTGAATATTTCTTATGGGTAGAATTATGGAGGGTGTGCTTTAATACATAGTCTGTAATGTTTTGAATTTTTATGAAGATATTTTACAATAAGGAAAATGGATTTTTTTTTAAGTGAAAGTATTTCAAGAGATTTTTATTAGGTGTATTTTATCAGAATTCTGTATGATCAGACCTAGTATTCAGTTCTCTGGTTTTCTGTCTTCATTTCCCTGTTTCCCTGCCTTCATTTTCCCTGTTTCTTTACCAGTGTATGAATAATCTGGAAATATGGGAATATATTATTTATACATTACTTTGAGATGTCCTCTTCAGTGCACACACATAGAAATCATTTACTTTGGGTTATTAAAAATAAACATTTTTATACATAGGAAATGCCAAACTCCAGAGGTTAGTAGTGGCTATAGTTGAGTAGGAGGAGGACTTTTCATGGTGATAGCAGTTGGGGAAGTGAGGGGGGGAGGCTTTTAAATTTTATTTAGATATTCTTTGTACCATATGAATTGGCTTTGTATATCCTATTATGAGCTTACATTAACTTTGATTTAAAATATTTTAAATACAAATGAGAAAGTAAATCTCCAGCCCTTCCCAACCACCTAGTAAACTTTAATATGTATGTTTTTAATTTTATGCAAGTGTATGTGTACATAACTGGGATTTTTTTCTATTTGTTTTTTTAACAAAAGTAGGATTACATGATATGTATTTTGCACTTCTAATATATTGTGGACATCTCAAACTTGTGTATAGTTCTAATTTACCTCATTTTAAAATTTTTTATTTTTTTTTTAAGTTTTTTAATTTCAGTTAACACACAGTGTAGTATTAGTTTCAGGTGTACAATTTAGTGATTCAACACTTCCATTCAGCACCCGGTGCTCATCACAAGTGCCCTCCTTAATTCCCATCACCTATCTCACCCACCTCCCCTCTGGTAACCATCAGTTCTCTATAGTTCAGAATCTGTTTCTTGGTTTGCCTCTCTCTTTTTTGTTTCTTAAATTCCACATATGAGTGAAATCATACAGTACTTGTCTTTCTCTGACTTATTTTGCTTAGCATAATACTCTCTAGCTCCTTTGGGTAAATACCTTGTAGTGCAACTGCTAGATCATAGTGTAGTTCTATTTTTAACTTTTTGAGGAACCTCCATACTGTTTTCCAGAGTGGCTGCACCAGTTTGCATTCCCACCAACAGTGCAAGAGGGTTCCCCTTTCCACATCCTTGCCAACACCTGTTGTTTCTTGTGTTGTTGATTTTAGCCATTCTGACCTAATCTACCTTGTTTATTTAAATGGCTGTACAGTATTCCATTGATAGGTGCACTACTGTTAGTGGGCATTTCAAATTATTATTTTGCTACTGACAAAAACAATTCAATGAATACCTTTGCTTTTCTTTTTTTTTTTTTAATTGTGCTAAGTGGAGTGGAAAGGCAGATGGTTCATACATTAGCATGGCCAAAGCTAAGACTATAGAATCTTTTAATATGAATGTGTTCTATAATAAAACAAAATGAATCTTTAGTTATTGCCTTGAATTTGGGAATGAGAAATTCTGAAAAGTTTCTAGAAGGCAAGGAATGATAAGTACAAATTACATACTATCTATTGTGAGTTTAAGGTGTTTAACATGCTATGGTAGTCTTTCGTATGTGGTCGCTACAATACAAATTAATCAGCATAGCTGTGTTCTGATAAAGCTTTATTTACAAAAATGGGTGGCAAATGGTAACTTGTAAACCCCTTGTCTAGTCAGTCATAATCAAAAGAACTTTAAAATTATGGTGCATTATTGGAATTTGACCTGTGGAATTTAAGATAATCAGCTTTTCAAATAATATATCTAACAGTTAAATATATCTAATTTAATATAACTAATCAGCTTTTTAAATATGTCTACCTAAGTACAGTTGACCCTTGAACAACATGGGTTTGAACTGTGCAGGTCCACTTATATGTGGACTTTTTTTTTTTTTTTTTTTTATAAATACAATACACTACTGTGAATGTATTTTCTCTTTGTTAAAATTTTCTTAATAACATTTCTTTTTCTCTAGCTTAATATAAGAACACAGTGTATAATACATATAATATATGTGTTAACTTATTAATAAGGCTTCTGGTCAGCAGTAGGCTATTAGTAGTTATGTGGGGAGTTAAAAATTATACATGGATTTTCTACTGTGCAGGGATTCAGCACCCCTAACTCCCTCATTGTTCAGGTTCAACTGTGTGTGATTTCTGTTAATAGTTTCAAATTGTGAACCAATTTGTTTATGAATTAGGCACATTTATTAAAAGCATTTAGATTAAAAGAAATTTTTATTTTTTATATGTTAAAAAGTTTTATCCATTGTCCATACTGAAAGACTGGAAAGTTTTTGTTATTACTAAATCATATGTGCCTAAAATAAATCTTATTTTGGGGGACACCTGGGTGGCTTAGTCTGTTAAGTGGCTGACTCTTGATTTCGGCTCAGGTCATGATCTCAGGGTCCTGGGATGGAGCCCCTTGTCAGACTCCACTCTCAGTTGGTAATCTGCTTGAGGATTCTCTATCTGCCCACCCCCCTCTGTGCATGTACGGATGCTTCCGCTGTCTTCCTCTCAGATCTTAAAAAAAAAAGTCGTCTTATTTTTCTAAGTAACAAGCTAGAAAGCAAATGGCAACCATAAGTCTTTTTGAGAACATTCCTCCCCCACTTCCTTCTAGGGCAATTTTTTCCCCAGATAGTTAACCTCGAGAAATAATAACCATATGTTTTCTTTACTGCAGAACTTCGCAGATCCATTAATTTGTTTATAGGCATTGAAACACTCCCAGGAAAGAACGTTTTCCCCCAACTTATTTGAACCTCCAAGGAATTCTATTCCACAGAACAGTATTTGGAAAATGATCCTATAAGGCAGTGGTTCTCGGTTGGAAATGTTGCCCCTTAGGACACATCTGACAATATCAGAAGATACATTTTTGGTTGACACTCTGGGGGTGAGGAGTGGAAGGAGTGCTTCTGACATCTCAGGAGCTGACCTCCTGATTTAAACCAATTGATTGCCCTTTTATATCATCATTCATTCAGCTATTGTTTTCTTAATATGTACTTGATAACAGAAGAGGCTATAAATAGTAATTGTGATCTTACAGTTTTTAAAATAGGGTTATTTTAAAAATGAAAGTGGTAAAATCAAGAGGCTTTGAATCCTTAGTAGAGCCTGACAAAGTGAACAGATTTAAGAGTACTGACCTCTTAGGTGAAAAATCTCATAGTCTTTTGACAGTATGTGTTTTTTCCAGCCTGATCATGCTTGGCCTTATAAAAATAAGTTTTATGAGGGAGAAAGAAAATTAATCTTAAGTTTTAAGGGAAAATACAAATACAGCTTTTTTTTTTTTTTTAAGATTTATTTATTTGAGATAGCATGCATTGGGGGAAGGAGGATCAGAGGTAGAGGGAGAGAGAGAATCTCAAGCAGACTCTCCACTGAGGGTGGAGGCCAACATGGTGCTTGATCTCACAACCCTGAGATTATGACCTGAGCCAAAATCAAGAGTTGGATGTTTAACTGACTGAGCCACCCAGGTGACCCAAAATACAGCTTTATTAAATTAACACCTGTCATTTGATTTTTTGTGGCTTTCTTCTACCAAAAGTGACATAGGACATTTAGATGTTTTGTTCAGAATTTTGTGGAATTCTCTGAGAATCTGGGATTACCACTGTGGTGGCAGTATCAGATTCGAAATTATAGATTTAAGCTGCATTGTAAACCATTTGTTTTGTTTTGTTTGATTTTAGGGATGAGATGGAATTTCTAAATAGTTGAAATAAAGTATAGAAAGTATAATATAAATGGATTATGCAATATACATTTGGGTAAACTGTTGAATAGCCTTTCTATAAAAACTTTTCTGTCCGCCTCTAAAGTATGGTATAATGTGTTTATTTCCGTTGGTGTTAGTAAAGTCAGGTAAAAGTTTTGAGAGATGCTAGGTATTTTGGCTTTTCTGAAAATACTTAGGAAGTATGTATGTAATGGTTGTATTCCAGAATGTTTTTGAAAGAAAATTGAAGGAGTTTGAAGCCCTTTTTTAGCTATGTGAGGAGGGTTGTCTGTGTATTGAAACTGGGTATTTCCAAGCTGTAACATTAAGTTGTTTAAACTTTAAAAGTTGCCTACTTTTAACTTCAGAGAATATCTAATAATGGTAACTGTTTAGCTTTCTCTGGGAAGTCATATTTGTGTGCAGCATGTTTCAAAGAATCCAGCACTTACTAATTGATAGTTGAATCAATATTATTTGGCTCCAGTGTTCTAAGAGAAGTTAACTTCTTGAGAATCAATCTAAGAATAAGATTTTCTATGTACTCAAGTGATGGTAGCCTAGTATTAAAAAATTAAAAGTATTCTTAAGTGTGTCCAAATAATGGAGTTGAGAGGACAGATTATAATAAAATAGGCTAAGTAAGAGATGGCAAATCCATATTTTCTCTGATGAACTTTAAGATGGAATGCCAACCATCCACATAGATAACCATATTAGGTATGCAGATACCTACTCTGGCAGGGACTACGTTGAATCAAGGAGTTATTTGGAAAAGATGATCTGCTTGGATGTCTCAAACATACTCAGTCGCAGCATGTCCAAATTAGCACTATGATGGTCCATCCTCAAACCTGTTCCTCCTAGTGTTTTCTGTCTCATTAATGACACTACTCTACTCCGTTATGCAAATGGGAAACCTAGACATCAGTGGTGATACTTGCCTCTTCCTCTTTCTATTCCAGCACTGTTCAGTAAAACTATGTTAGCAACATGCATAAATGTTCTAGTAGTTACAACAAAAAGATAAGAAACAGGTGAAATCCAATGTTCATAGCAGCATTGTCCACAATAGCTAAATCGTGGAAGGAGCCGAGATGCCCTTCAACAGATGAATGGATTAAGAAGCTGTGGTCCATATATACAATGGAATATTACTCAGCTATCAGAAAGAATGAGTTCTCAACATTTACTGCAACATGGACGGCACTGGAGGAGATAATGCTAAGTGAAATAAGTCAAGCAGAGAAAGACAACTATCATATGATTTCTCTCATCTATGGAACATAAGAACTAGGATGATCGGTAGGGGAAGAAAGGGATAAAGAAAGGGGGGGGTAATCAGAAGGGGGAATGAAACATGAGAGACTATGGACTATGAGAAACAAACTGAGGGCCTCAGAGGGGAGGGGGTGGGGGATTGGGATAGACTGGTGATGGGTAGTAAGGAGGGCACGTATTGCATGGTGCACTGGGTGTTATACGCAACTAATGAAGCATCGAACTTTACATCGGAATCCGGGGATGTACTGTATGGTGACTAACACAATATAATAAAAAATCATTAAAAAAAAACAGGTGAAATTAATTTTAATATATTTAACTCAACATATCCAAAATCTTATTTTTATATTTTAAAATCAGTGAGATATTTTATATTCCTTTTTAAGTATTAAATTTTCAAAGTCCATAGTATGTTTCACACTTAAAATGAATATATCTCAATTCATACTAGCCACATTTCATGTGCTTCATCATCACATATGGCTGGTGGCTACCATATATTGGACAGTGAAGATCTAGTCTGTAACTAAGTCCTTTGAGTTGTCCCTCCTAAATATCTCTTAATTCCTTCTCCCCCCTCAGCTGCCAGCATCCTGATATAGATTACTGATGACTTCTAGCCTTCAGTTCACACTGGTCAAAATGATCTCTGCCAAGTCTTCTTTAATTCTACCCCCATCATCATTTACTCTTCCTTAAAATCTCATCACTTTCTTGGGTCAGCCTTTCCTGATCATCCTCCTCTAGGTCAATTCTGTTATCTACTTATCTAGCATGATATATATCCTCTATTGTAGCTCCTAGTTTACTTTCATTTGTGTGATCACTGTAAGTTCCAAGAGAGCCAAAACCATGTCTTTTTTCCCCTCACTATATCTCTAGTAACTGAGTGCCAGATGTAAAGTGATTACTCAACCAAAATCTATTAACTAAATGAATTTAACTGCTTGCCATCCCTGAAAATGCTGTGGCCCCCAATATAACAGTATCTTGTTCAACCCTTAAAAAGCACTGTTCTGGGGGGGTACCTGAGTGGTTCAGTCAGTTAAGCGTCAGACTCTTTTGATCTCAGCTCAGGTCTTGATCTCCAGGTTTTGAGTTCAGGCCCCATGTTGGGCTCCATGCTGGGTATGCAGCCTACTTAAAAAAAAAAAAAAAAAAAAAAAAGGCATAGTTCTGGGATCTTTCTTCTTCAGTTCATCTTCTGTGTAAGCATGGAATGTTCTCTTCTTTATTCAGAAGCCTTTAATGAGTTCCCTTTGCCTACTGAAATAAATTTCAGGTTTATAACCTGTTATTTGTGGCCCTGTATAATCTGACCCCAGGGCTATCAAAATGTCAAATGAAACTAGCCAAGTTGTATTCTTCTTACTCTCCAAATAAGCATTAACCTTAGGAGCCATCTATTTATTCATTCAATAAGTACCTTTACTATATTACCAGATAATGATCCAGGCCAGTACTGTCCAGTAGAACTTTCTTTTCTACTATATATCTCTTCTGTTCTGTGTATATTCTGTTCTCTCTACACTCACTGGCCACATATGGCTGTTAAGCCCTTGAAAGTTGGCTGTTGAGCACTTGAAATGTGAATAATGCTGAGGAACTGAATTTTTTATTATGGTTAAATTTTATTAGCCATGTGTGGCTAGTGGCTACCATATTGGATAGTGCAGATCAGGGGAATGGAGCACACGTTATCTGCCCTCATGGAGTTCATGCCCTGGTGTGGAGATATAGTCAGTAAATAAATTGTATCAGATGGTGATACATTATGCAGGAAAATAAAATTAGGTAAACAGTGGGAGATGTATATGTTGGGAAGGAGGAGAAAATGTTGTTTATATAAGGTAGTCAGAAAAGGTGTTGATGATAAACTGACATTTGAGCAGAGACATGAAAAAAGAGAGAGTGTAAGCCATGTGGATGGATATATTTAGAAGTGTTCCAGAGATAGAGAATAGCATGTACAAAGGCCCTGAGGAAGAAGTGTGCTTGCCTTATTCTAGAAATAGCAAGGAGACCAGTGTGTCTAGCTTGAAGTTACAGGGTAGAGCAGCCAGGGACCAGACCACAAAGAGTTTTATTGGCTGTTGGGGAGACTTAAGCTTTTGCTTTGTGAGACAAGACACCATTGGAGGGTTTTCAGCAGGGGAATTTCATGACCTTAGTCTTGAAGAGGATCACTCTGGTTATCATATTGAGAATAGATATATACCTACATACTGGGAATGTCCTTTTGAACAAAACAGATGTGTATTAAAATTTTTTCTCTTCCAGATGTTAATTCAGAAATCACCTCTACCACTTCCTTTTCCTAAGCCTTATCATATAGAACTGATTATTCTTTTTCTCTAGTATTCGTGGTCCATATGTCCATAGTCCTATGTTGATTTTTTTCTGTAGACTACAGATTCTCCAACAACAGGGATTGTAGCTAGAATACACACAGTGCTCATAAAGTTATTGGTTGAATGAATGGTACCTGTAGTTACAACTAAAATCATGGAAACACTTTCTTAAATTATAACATGAAATGATATTTTGATGAAAATATTGCGCCACACTTGTTTTTATAAGCAGAATTACATCCAAATGCAGTAATTAAAAAAATAGCAGTCATAGTGTTCAAAGCATTTACCCATATTCATACTCATTTAATCCTCACACAAACCTGTGAGTAGGTATTATTATCAGCACTATCTTCCAGATGGGAAACTGAGACAAATAATGGTTAGGTAATTTCTACAAGATTTCAGAGCCTGGATTTATATCCATGCAACCCAGCCTTACTGAGCATAGTTAATTTTTTTAGTAGGTCATAGACCAGTAGAATTCGAAAAACAATTTTGGGACCCAACAGAGCATTGCCAGCTATTAGCAACATTTATTCTAAAAATTCTAACATTCTGACCACTGTTCCATTACTTATGAGACAAAAATATGCAAAATTCTGGTTCATTAACCTATTTTTAGAATTTACATGATTATGTTAATACATTTAATTCATTTTTTTCATAAGGAGAGGCGGTATAATGGCATATCAATATAAACATACCATGGGAACAAACTTTGTGTTTTTCCCTTGTTTAGGGCCTGTATATCTTTGGGATCAAGAACTCGAGCCATTGGAAATGCAGCTAAGAGCCAGGTAAATTGTTAATGTAGATGTTTTGACTTACAGGAAGAATATAATGGAATCTTGGTAACTAAGCTCCCACTTTACGTGGTTAAGAGTGAGAAAAGAGAAGGAGGGAAATTTGACAGACCCAAATCTCTTTGTATTTTAATAGATATATTTTGCTTTGGGGATTGCAAAATATTTCTTTTATTTTTTAAAAAGTTTTTTATTTGTGAAGTTAGGGTGTTGCTACCATATGACACCACTTTTTCCCTTGTGTGGTTGCTTTTCTATGAGGTATCCTATCTAGAATATACACTTCAACAAGGAAACAATGTCTTCATAAAAGAAGGTGGGGAAGATGGAAGAACTAATTTCCAGAGTAACCCAATATGGCTACTTTACATGGAGTCTGTTTAAGTATTCATATTTCTAGGCTTCTGAAGTGCTTATAAGTAGAACATTTACTTTTAACATTCTTTGTCAGAGGTTCATTTTACTCAGCCTTTATTTCCCTGAACCAAAAGCCCTTAACAATTACTTCTTAAATTTTAATGTGTACCTGGGTCTTCTTTTCCTCATAAAATAACTTTGTTTAATGGGGCTTTTTTTGCCTCCTGATTTTATAGGAATAATTGACTCATTTATCTAGGAATTTTTGCTTAAGACTTTTATCAAGGTTGTCTTCTAATTGGTATATATATGAAAATGTTTATCTTCTCCTACACTTTCATATTGTACATAAACAAATGTTGAGTTTGTGCCAAAATGACTTCTTCACTAAAGTTTACATCTCATATTCTTTGTGATCTTCTAAGCATATCATAGATAACAGAGTCTCTGAAGAAAGCAAACTAAAGAGACACTAGTGTGGCAATTAAGCATCCCGGTAGTTTTCATATCGTAATTCCAGAGCAAGATCTATTTGGCTTTAACTAAGAGGGCAGCAACTGGATCTGAGTATTATTCTGTCGCTTGAACTACATGTTCTAGTTAAAGAAAAAATTACTTTGCTAAAATATAAGCCATTTGCAAATTAAGATACTTTAACTTTGCATCGTGCTACACAGAAGGAGTTTAAATTTACTAGCCTAGGAGCATTTCTCAACAGTGAGAAATTTCATTCTCGCTATATGAGAAGTTTCACAAAGAGGAAAAAAGGGGGCAACATGGAAGAGTGTTTCAATAAAAACAGTAATGAAAGTGGAAGGAAGAGAACTCAAATGTATTAATTCACTAAAGCAAAAGGTTGAGGAAAACCAAAGAGATGAGTTGTAGATAGATTTTCACTGTATTACTTGAAAAGTTTTACATTTTTGTTCTTTTTTGAAAACATTATTTTGAGTCTACATTCCTAGGATAGGAAGAGAATTTGGAAGGCAATAGATAAGATGCATACCTTCTTATTGTATAATTTTACTCTCAGCTGGAAGCTAGACAAATGATTGTGTGTCATTCTAAACTCAAATGTGTAGGATAAAGAGACTTGGTGGTCTTAAGTATTAGCATAGTGTTTATTTTGCATTTATTAAATATCGGTAAAAATGTTTACTGCCAACAGATAGTCACGAATGTAAGAAATACAATTCATGGCTTCAAAAAGCTTCATGGGCGATCATTTGATGATCCCATTGTGCAAACGGAAAGGATCAGGCTTCCTTATGAACTACAGAAGATGCCTAATGGAAGTGCAGGAGTTAAGGTAAGCTTCCCAGAGTACAAACATATTTAAATTCAAGAAACCAGTTATAATATTGCCTGTTTGTAATTTAACTTTTTTCCTCTGGACGCAGTACATGTATATCAAAATTCAATTTTTGTAGTAAGCTTTAGTGAGTACAAAAAAATTCTAATTAGATAATAATTTTTAAAATCCAAACAATACTTTCATTGTTAAGGAAAAATTATTTGAAGAACTTTTAGAGGTGAACAGTTTTCAAGCAATAAAGGCAGAGGCATAAGTGATTTAGTAAAATCGGACCTCATAAGTATATTCATTGTTATATTAAAGCAAACTCTACTTCCAAGTAAGAGATGGACTCTTGATTTTTAATTCTACATCCTGAGACAGTAAGTTATAGATTGGTTAACAAAAACATGTTTGTTGATTTTTCAGAAACTAACAGAATATCTCAAAACACAGTTACCATATGACCCAGCAGATTCACTCTTAGTTATATACACCAGAGAAATGAATGATATGTGCACACAAAAACTACATGATTGTTCACAATAGCATTATTCATAATAGCCAAAAAGTAGGAACAATCCAAGCGTTATCAGCTGATGAGTGGATAAATGAAATGTGGTACCTATACAATGGGATATTATTTAGCCATAAACTGGAGTGAAGTACTGATATGTACTTCATACAGATGAACATGGCCACATGAATATACATATATACACTTAAACGCATGTCCATTGTGCTGCTTGAGAGAAGCTCTTCCAAAGTTTGGTGTTAAGAGAATAAAATTTTGTTCACTGAAGACACAGAAGTAAGACATAACTTTTTCTTCAGTAAATTAAATGTAGTTTTTATATGGGTTCCAAGGTAACTTTGTATTGCTCATAAATTTATTGGTTATTATAAAAGGGTTTGATTACTTAAAGCACACATCTTCCAGTATTCCTTTGTCAAGCTTTGTAAAGTTTCCTTTTGTGTGCTTAAATGTAACCTACTCTTAAACCCGTGTATAAGATGAAGTGGTTTTTTGGTCTAAAAACCATAATTTTGAAATTTCATGTATACATTTCTAATACTTAATTTATGATTTTCCCAGAAACCTTGGAATAATACATACCATACCTCTTTTTTTTTAATGAGAAATTTTCTTTCCTGATGTTCTCAATTCCTTTTCCTAAAACTGTATGACTAAAGCTTTCATTTTAAACCCAAAAGAGATCTAACTTTCAAAAGAAAGATTATTTGATCTTTTTCTCCTTCATTATGTACCTGGAAAGTGAATGATAAAAATTGCTTTTGTGAGAGGCACCTGGTGGCTCAGTCAGTTAAGCGTCTGCCTTCAACTCAGGTCATGATTTCAGGGTCCTGGGATTGAGCCCCGCATTCGGCTCCCTGCTCAGTGGGAAGCCTGCTCCCTCTGCCCCTGCTCTTGTGCAAGTGCGTACTCTCTCTCCCTTAAATAAAAGCCTTTTTTAAAAAATTGCTTTTGTGGGAGGCAGAGATCTAATTCAGGAAGACATTTTTGAGAACAATTTGGTTATAATACTATGTATAAGGCACTTGAACTTTAGAAATGAGAGGTTGTGATATTAGAATAATCTTTTCAGAATATAACTTCTTGAGCAAAGACTGTCTTTTTCACTGTTGTCTATAATGTATAGAGTAGATCCTCACAAAATACATACTGGATGAATAAATTGACTCTTAATAAATATCTCAACTTTGGTTTTAGGTGCGGTACCTAGAAGAAGAGAGACCTTTTGCAATTGAGCAAGTTACTGGAATGCTGTTGGCTAAACTTAAAGAGACTTCAGAAAATGCTTTGAAGAAACCAGTGGCCGACTGTGTGATTTCAGTAAGTTTTATTTCAGTACTTTTAAATCACACCTTTCAGTATATTAATATTCTACTGAAATATTTTTCTTCCCTTTTCTTACTGTTTCTGATTGTATTTAGTAAATGATCTAAATCCGTTTTATTTTTTCGTTAAAAAAAAAAAACCCACCTTATTTGGTAAAGTTTAGGATTGAGTTAGTTTCCCATAAAGTCAGTTGTGATAATCTGTGAATCTTAAGAAACCATTGTATATGATTAGTGACTGCTATAAGAATCTTTACTGGTTGCCCTTAACTTCCCATTTGTAGGGACCTTAACATTTCATGGCAAAGTTGAAAATTCCCAGTTGGGAGATTATGTATATTTATATATTCTGTATCAGAAAGAAAAATATCTTTTTTAAAATGAAAAATTGGATATATTTAACATGTTATACTTTCAGAAATTTTGACATGTGCTTACACACACAAAACCATCATCAATCATTATCAATATTGTAAACATATTTATCACCCCCCAGAATCCCATTGTGCCTCCTTTAAAGTAAAAATTGTTTACATGTAAGTTGTGCAGCATGATGCTTTGACATACATATACATAGTGAAATGATAATGATTACTGTAGTTGAACTAATTAACATACCCATCTCCTCATGTACTTCTTTCTTTTTTTTTTTGGTGGCAAGAACACCTGAGATCTACTTTCTTAGCAAATTTCCAGTATACAATACAGTATTATTAACTTTAGACACCATATGCTATACATTAGATTTCTAGAATTTATTTATCCTAGGTAACTGAAACTTTGTAATCTTTGGCCGGTATCTCCCCATTTCCCCCACCTCCTTGCCCCTGGTAACCACCACTCTACTCTATGCTTCTGTGAATTCAACTTTTGTAGATTCCACATATAAGTGAGACGTATAGTATTTTTCAGAAAGAAAAGGTCTTTCTTAAAGGATTCTTAGAACATTTCATTTGCTCTATCTCTTGAGATTCCATTATATACTGATAACTTCTTAGTTACATGTTGTCACTTAAATGTGAGTATAATTTCTAATACTATTAAACTTCCCTAAGTTCAAGAGTCTTATGTCCTCAGAAAAACAGAATCAGATTATGAACTCCAATGGAATTTAGTAATTAGATTTTTATAGGTATTTAGAATTTTTTAAATGAGAGAAAAATAATAGAGCTTTAATATTTTGTATTCTGACAATTTAATAATAGCAAATAATAGAGCTTACCTTTGGCCAGGCTCTGTTATAGGCATTTAATATGTATTAACTCATTTAATCCTCAGAACCACCCTATGAAAGTAGGATATTTTTAACTACAGTTTTATAGATTAAAAAACAGACACAGGGGGGCGCCTGGGTGGCTGAGCCGTTAAGCGTCTGCCTTCAGCTCAGGTCATGATCCCAGGACACCTGCTTCTCCCTCTCACACTCCCCTTGCTTGTGTTCCCTCTCTCGCTGTCTCTCTCTGTTAAATAAACAAAATCTTAAAAAAAAAAAAAAAAAAAAAAGACACAGAGAAGTTAAAAAACTTGTCCAAAATCAACAGAGCTAATAAGTTGTAAGCCAGAAATCACACCCCCATAGTTCATTCCCAAGCCTCTGCTTAGAACTCTTCCATTGTACTGCCATTGAAAGTATACATCAAACTAGGTTTGGTTTTAAAATCCATCTTAAATTCAAATCCTTCCCTATTAACTATACTTGATAATACTTTCACATCAGAAATTAGTGTCAGAAGAGAGCATCATGAACTTCTTGGCCATTATTTACTTGGTAGTTAGTGTGATAGACCCATTGTGAGCTATATAAGAGGAAGCATTTTTTTCTGTTTTCTGCACATTATATCCCTAAGTGGTTAGAAAGGTACCTGGTACATAAGTGCTCAATGAGTATTAAATGAAGTCTATACTATAATTTAGATTTTTGTCAAAATGATAATACCAAAATCAGGATAAACAAGTTTATCAAAATTCAAGTTCTTTTTCTGTTGTTAATATCTGTTAAATGAAATGTCTAACTTCAAAAACCAATAAAATTGGAGACAACTTAAAATTGGAAGAGCCCCAAGTCATTTTGTACATGAGTATACTTAATTAGCTTTTTTTAAGATTTTATATTTGAGAGAGAGCACGTGCGTGCGCACATGCTGCACACACGCACGAGTAGGGCCAGGAGCAGGGGAAGAAGCCAGCTCCCTGATGAGCGCGGAGCCCGCAGCTGGGCTGTATCCCAGGACCCTGAGATCATGGCCGGAGCCTAAGTCAGATGCTTAACCATGAGGCATCCAGGCATTCCTACTTAATTAGCTTCTTAGAAATCTGTTAAATCAAAGCACTTCTTAGTTTGACAGAACTAAGTATATGTAAATCTTAACTATAAGTTTAAGTCTCAGTTTATCTTTTAATGAAGTCTTTGTTTAATTAACATTAATTAAACATTTAATGTTTTTTGGTGATTTTAAAAGAAGCACATGCTCCTCGTAAGTCCCCTGCAATATAGCTCCCCCCTTCCTTTGAGATAATAGCCACTGTAAACTTTTGGGTATTATATTCTCCTGGGTAACACATTACACAAAAATCATGCTACACGTGTCCTTTTCTCTAATGCAATATAGATACTGTTCCATGACCATTCAGATCTGCCTGATTCTTTTTAACAGCTACATAGGATTCCATTGTGCAGATATACCAAGATATATTTAACTAATTTGATTTTAACAGTCTTGGGCTTTCAATTTTCCATTATTAAAGATGAACAAACATTTTTTTCTATAGATCAGACCTACACAAGAAGGATTTAGATGAACATATTTTGGAAATCCTGAAATATTATTCCATCTTATTAATTGCTTTAAATTTGTGGTCATTATTAGGTCAACACTTTATGGTATAGAAATTGCCAAAAAGAAAAAAACTAGTATTTTTTTTTCTTGTTTATTTGAATAGAATGGCATTCTTTGTCTTAAGCCCTACATAAGTTTTAGACCAGTTATTTTACATTTTTAATTGATGAAATGTTTAAAATCTATTAGATCAAACCAATATATTTAATTACTGTTTTAAAATACCAGATTCCTAGCTTTTTCACTGATGCTGAGAGAAGATCTGTGATGGCTGCAGCCCAGGTTGCAGGTTTAAATTGTTTAAGGTTGATGAATGAAACTACTGCAGGTAAGCACTTTGCAATTTGAAAATCACTGTCAGAAAAATACTGTTCTAGGTTTTTTTTATCCAAATTAATATAAAGCATTTATCTTTTTTAAAACTCATTTATGTACTGGCTCTTGTAACCTTTGGTTTTGTAGTACAGTGTTTTGCTAGAAGTTAAACATGTCTTACATCTGCTGTAAGATTTATTTATGTTATAGATGGGTAGAGAAAAAATAAAATTAAAAACAACCAAATTATAAAAAGTTAATTTACTTTGAAACAATTTATATTACTCTCTATTACAGTATCAAAATGATTTATCTTTTGTTTTCCAAGTGATTGCTCTCCTGATACTAACATAATTTCTTTGTTCTTACACAGTTGCGCTAGCATATGGAATTTATAAACAGGATCTTCCCCCATTGGATGAGAAACCAAGAAATGTAATATTTATTGATATGGGACATTCTGCCTACCAGGTTTCGGTTTGTGCTTTTAACAAAGGAAAACTTAAAGTAAGTAAATAAATGATTTGCTGTATGTTAAGAGCATGTAAGACTATATAGAAAACCTTAGTGCCTGGGTTTAAATCCTGGCTCTGCCACTTAAAAACTGTGACCTTGAGCAAGTTACATAATCTCCTTAAATCTTAGGCTCCCCATCTGAAGATAATATCAGCATTTTTGAGGACAAATGAGTATAAAATGCTTGGAATGCCTTATAATAGATACTGTAATATGTATTAGCTATTTTTATTACTGTCAAGGTGTTAAGTCACTTATCAGGGAACATTAAGTACATTACTATCCATAAAAATACTTAGGAAACAGTTTCTAAAATGATTCCCTTAGTTTTATAAACACTCCTTATCTAGGAGTTCTAATCATAATTTTCTATAATGTGCCATCATTTAGTTCTGTGTGCTTATCTTATAGTTTGTATTTGATTTTCTATTCATTTTTACATTGATCATCTTATCCATATTTATGTACTCTCTCTCTCTCCATTAGTTACATGTGTAGAAGTTACTTAGAAGATGACATATTTTTGGTTATCCAACGGACCTTTTAGAGCCTTTTGTCTCACAGTTTATAGTAACATCCTTGTAATCAGAAAACTCTAGGGAAATGACTCATAATGAATATAGAGTAGTCTTCAGTAAATTGGTTTAATCTTTGCTATTTAGTCTTGAATTTTAACTTAAGAATATATTCCTTCCTTTTTAGTAGATAGCTTAGAGTAGCCATATCTGTGGCCCTTCTGTCCAGAAGGATGCGTGTTTGCACTAGTCACATACCAGTACAATTTTGCATTTAATTTTGGGTAATACTGATCCTAGCAAGAAGTCGATCCATGAATTCTCCATGCTAGCTGTGGGATGACTTCGCATTCACATTACGTTTACAACTTTCTGTAGGGTTTACTATTGTTCCATCACATATCCTTGTGAAAAAAACCTGATGAGCCACACCAACAGTGGGGTTCTGTTTTTTAAGTGACCAGTGTAAGTAGTCATTTGCTCCCTCTATGTTGGAGAGAGAGACTAGGTATCTTGCTCCTGCGTTTTCAAGAGGTATAGTGTTGAAGTTCTGTGACTTGTCTATTCTTCTTCCATCCATCCACTAGCTGGGGCTCATTGCTCAACAAGTTTTTTATATTAAATTATTGTCTCTCCTCTTCACTTTCTTCTGGTTTGTTGTTTTTTGTGTTTTTTTTTTTTTGTTTTGGTTTTTTTGTTTTGCTTTGTTTTTTTCTGGTTTTCATGGGGTTTTTTTGTTCTATATTTTTATAAAAATAGCCTAGCCTTTTTTTTTTCTTTTTAAATAGTAGTCAGGAGGCCTAATTCCTGACCTATAAATTGACCAATTGCGGTATTTTAGATTTAATCTTTGAATTGGCTTTTCTTGGCTGTTTTGTTTTGGTTACATGCTTAGGACTGTTCCTTAGCTCTCTTGAACTTGGTTTTTGGTCTACCTGTTCAGTGCTGTTGTAAAACCAACGGATATGAGATAGTGAAGTTTCCATTGTTGTAACTCAGTTATTTCAGAAATAGAATTAGTTATAATTATGATATATGGATCTGTAACCCAAAACAGATAATTCAGAATGGGTAAGTATGTTGACTAAATATAAGTGATAATTAGTATAAGCAATAGCAAGTTTTGACACCATTTTGATTTTTGACAAGTTCTTTGGCTTTGAATTTATTTTAATTTTAAAAGGTGTTTTTTTGTTTTTTTTTTTTTTGGTTTTTGTCTTTTTGAAAAGCATTTATATTTCTGAAAATTTAGTTCTGGTTTTTTGGTTAAACAGGTCTTGGCTACCACCTTTGATCCATATTTGGGTGGCAGGAACTTTGATGAGGCTTTAGTAGACTACTTCTGTGAGGAGTTCAAGACCAAATACAAGATAAATGTGAAAGAAAATTCTCGGGCCTTGTTGCGTTTATATCAGGAATGTGAAAAACTGAAGAAGCTAATGAGTGCAAATGCATCAGATCTTCCACTGAACATTGAGTGTTTCATGAATGACCTTGATGTTTCTAGTAAAATGAACAGGTACCGTGTATGTTTTCACTTTAAGAAGTGTTGGCTTATTTTATGTTTAGATCATGTCTGAGTTTTTTTGTTCTGTTTAGAAGATGTACTTGAGTTTTATATCCCAAAATGATGAATTTTACTTCATTTTCCCACAGGGCTCAATTTGAACAATTATGTGCTTCCCTCTTCACCAGGGTTGAGCCACCGTTAAAAGCAGTAATGGAACAAGCTAGTAAGTATAAACTACTAGACTAACAATCAGAATTGTATCATGGCATTAACTCACTTGAATGGGGTAGGAAATGGTAAAAGCAATAAAAACTTCCATTTGTTTTTTGAAGATTTGTATTTCTCATTTTAGAGAGGGAGATTATAACTTCATTCATAAGACCAAGGGCACTATGAATCTAGGTTTATGAGAGCAACTCCTGGCTCATGTTATTGTTTACATCATAAAACTAGCACTAGTTATATTTGGAGGTATTTATATGTAAGTATATTGTAAAGTCTAAAATGAAAATAAAGTAGAAATGGGACATGATTGCTTTTTGTTAAGGTTTTTTGGTAATCAGTACTCTTTATGGGTATTTGTGAGGTCTGTTATTGTTGTTACTCTATCATCTGGACCAAATGCAGTGCCTAACACATAGATAGCTAATATTTATTAAGTTTTGCCTTATTCCAAAATTTGTTTTTATCTTCTTTCTGTTTAGTCTTGTTTTGAGCAAAAACAAAATCCATTTTTTTTAAAAAGTACTTTCCAAGGTCTTTTGTTAACATTTTTATATAGATTATCTTATTTTTCTCAATTAAAAACATTTTGTTTTCCAGACTTGCAACGTGAAGACATAAGTAGTATAGAAATTGTAGGGGGAGCAACTCGAATTCCTGCAGTGAAAGAACAAATCACTAAATTCTTTCTTAAAGACATAAGTACCACATTAAATGCTGATGAAGCTGTCGCAAGAGGATGTGCATTACAGGTATGATTATTAATCCTTTTTTTTTTTTTACAGTGTATATTTTGCCAGAAATATGGCGATAGGCCTAAAGGGACCTTTTAATATTATCTGTTCAAACCACTTGTCAATAGGCTAAAAATAAATTAAAATTATTCCTGATAAATAAGTCTTGCGTCTTTCCAATTTCTGTTTTCAAACTATCAGAGGACAACATGTCTGTACTGTAGTGAAAGAACATTTACTTTATGAATTCTTGTAATTATTCCCATTTAAGATTCTTTTTTCAGATTTAAAAATATATTTTTATAAGGTCATAGAGAGTACTCGACACTTTAGCTGTTAGCAAAAGACTAATTTTTAGGATGTAATAATTTTATTACAAGGACTTTATTAAGCAGTTCAATCAGGGTAACCTATGGTATGTTTTGTGTTTGTTGATTTAAATATGGTATACATCTTATTTTCAGTGTGCGATTCTCTCACCAGCATTTAAAGTGCGTGAATTTTCTATAACAGACCTTGTTCCCTATTCAATCACGTTAAGATGGAAGACCTCTTTTGAAGATGGAACTGGGTAAGTTACTTTTAAAGCCTTGGTTAGAGCTTGTTGTAAGTAACCAATTGAACCTACTCTCTGAACTAGAGGAATTTATGCATCTAAAATTCTCAAATACTTTTAAATAAAATGTTAAGAGAAAAGGAACTATTAACTATTATGTAATCTGTAAACCATGATGGCATATTTTTAATTAGTATTTTATTGTAAAGTAAATCATTCTTATTTTCAAATAAAATCACAATATGGAAATATAAAAACTTAAAAAACCTGGATCTGCCATGCCGCAACTCCTACTTAGCCCATTTTACAAAGGTAACCATTGTTAACAGCTATGTTTATATCTATCCATTTTTTTGATTATCCAAAAATAAAAGCTGCACTTTTTAAATACATCATTATCTGAGTGTCTCCAGTGCAGCTTGCTTTCTAAAATGTTGTATATTACCTTTCCATGTCAACAGTGACTATTTTCTCAGCAATTGTGTGTGCCATAATTAATTTAACCAATACACCCTAAAGTCCTATTTTTTTTTGATTCAAGCAGTACTATTGGAAACATCCTTGTACACATCTTGTTTAGTTGTGTTTAGTAAATCTGTAAGATAACTATATAGGACTGAAATTGACCCAGAGATAGCATTATTATAACCAGTACTGCCATATTATTCACCAAAAGGATTATACTAATTTATGTTCCTTTTAAATTGCTGTGAATTATCTGTTGTAGCTCATTTTCTTCTGTGCTTTTAAAGATAAAATTCCGAAAGTGAAGATAAGTACTTTGTTACTAGATTTGCATTTCTGACTATCATGAGTCACAGTCTTTTCATGCTTTTATTGACATTTACATTTCCTTTTCCATGAACTGCTTAAGATTTAAATAGCTTGCTTCCCTGCTAAAATAAAAATTTGTGTTTCAAATAATATATTTGACTACTTTTCAGAGCTTATAATTTGTACAATAAGGTAAACCTGTATTTAGGTTTTGAAGTTGCTTTTAAAATTTTGTTCTGTGCTCTATACATCCACACCCCCAAGAAACTAAAATTTTTGCACACATTCTGAAAATATGGTTTATCAATCTGAATGTTTTGTAGAGCATTTAAATGGCATGTCCTAGTGTCAGTTTTGAGGCATTTCTTGCCCTCAGGTAACTTCAGGGGCAGCTGGCTGGCCCCGTTGGAAGAGCATGCTACTCTTGATCTTGGGGTTGTGAGTTCGAGCCCCCTGTTGGGTGTAGAGATTAACTTAAAGAAAACTTTATTTTTTTAAAGATTTTATTTATTTGAGAGAGAGCATGAGCAGGGTGAGGGGCAGAGGGAGAAGCGGACTCCCTGCTCAGCAAGGAGCCCAACGCAGGACTCCATCTCAGGACCCCAGGGATCATAACCAACTGAGCCACCCAAGTGCCCCTAAATAAACTTTAAAAAATATAAAGTTAGGGGCGCCTGGGTGGCACAGCGGTTAAAGCGTCTGCCTTCGGCTCAGGGCATGATCCCGGCGTTATGGGATCGAGCCCCACATCATGCTCCTCTGCTATGAGCCTGCTTCTTCCTCTCCCACTTCCCCTGCTTGTGTTCCCTCTCTCGCTGGCTGTCTCTATCTCTGTCAAATAAATAAATAAAATCTTTAAAAAAATAAAAAAATAAAATAAAATAAAAAAGATAAAGTTAATTTCAGTTAAAGATACAGTGATCCAGAAAAAATTATAAGAAACATGTGGGGAGTTAAGTAAATCTATCCTAGTGATTATAATAAGAAAGTAAAAGATAATATTGATTCTTGAAAAGTAGGATAGAGGGAAAGGTCCTTGAATATGAGATTTGCAAACCTTGCATAATGAATAGGGTGATGGTATAGTATTATAGAGTGAGTTTCTGGGCCACTATAAACAATAGTTGTAAGCCATTTCCGTTAAACTATTTAAGACTGGGAATTGTTGGGGCGCCTGGGTGGCACAGCAGTTAAGCGTCTGCCTTTGGCTCAGGGCGTGATCCCGGCATTATGGGATCGAGCCCCACATCAGGCTCCTCCACTAGGAGCCTGCTTCTTCCTCTCCCACTCCTGCTTGTGTTCCCTCTTTCGCTGGCTGTCTCTATCTCTGTCGAATAAATAAATAAAATCTTTAAAAAAAAAAAAAAAAGACTGGGAATTGTTATGTGGGTTTATAAAACTTCCTGTACTGGAGAAGAGGAACTACTAGGACATTATTACATCAGGTGAAAAAATTGGAATATGGATTGTATGTTAAAGTATTAGGGTAAATTTATAAAGTTTACAGCTGTACTGTGGTTATGGTAGAGAATATCCCTGTTAGGAAATACACAGTGAAGTACCCAGGCATAAAGGGCCGTAATGTAGGTAACACCCTCCACTGGTTTGGAAAAAATATACATGTACACAGAGTGTGCACTTACGTGATGAAACAAATGGAATAAAATGCTGACAGTAGTAAATCTAGGTAAAAGATATACAGGTGTTCCTTGTTCCTTGTGCTGTTTTATTTTTGCTCCTTTCTGTCAGTTTGAAATTAGTTTCAAATAAGTTTTTTTAAGGGAGCTAGAAATAAATAAGGGTTACATATGACAAGTATTTTGAATAAGATTTGGTCCACATATGTGAGCAAAAAACTACTTCCTGTATATTGGCCTCAAAATATACCTAATCTCAGTTAATTTTTTTTTTTAGTAGGATAGAATTGTCTGTTACTATGACAGAGATTCTAAAAACTTTGAGCCATAAACCTATCAAATTGCATGTTCATAGCAAAACCAGTAATTCTTTTTCTTTACATTTCTGGTTAGTGGTCTTTACAGTTGCTGCTTTTGAATTACGAATGATGTGGATTCTGTAATTAGATAATTAGACAACTTTCTGTTTGAACTGTTTTCCCACTCCCATTTTAGGGAATGTGAAGTATTCTGTAAGAATCATCCTGCCCCATTTTCAAAAGTCATTACTTTCCACAAGAAGGAACCATTTGAACTAGAAGCATTTTATACTAATTTACATGAAGTGCCTTATCCCGATCCAAGAATTGGTAAGAGAACTCAGGAAAAAAATTTCACACACTTTTGCCTTTTGTAAATATATTTTTGAATCAAGGAAATAAATAAATTGGTATTTGAGCTAAGTTAGCACTGAAAGATATTCATACTTTTTTCTAAACATGCACTGCTCACAATTTATCCTAGAATAACAGCAGGTTTGAGTATTTTTAATTCATTTTGACTTCTCTATTTAAAATGTTCTGTAATTTGCCTGAAAGGTTTGGGTGAGGGTCGTTTTTTATGGAAGAACTCCTTAATCAGTAAGCTGGAATTGTGCTGCCGGACTATTTAAACTTCGGTTCCTAGGCAACAACTAGGATGCATATCGTTGGATTAATACAAAAGTGAGAATTTGGGACTGTGATAACTGTTTAGCTGAGTAATCTTTTTTAGAGATCTAAAAGTATGATTTTTATAACATTTAAGAGAAGGAATAATTTATAATTCTTTAAATTTTCTGTTTGTATTGCTTTTGTTGGTAGACTAAAAAGGGAACGATGTGACTATCTCAAATACATTATTTAAAGCAGTAGAAATAAATTATGGAAGGTGGAATTAGTTTGCCAGGGCTTCTGTAACAAAGTACCACAAACTGAGTGTCTTAAACAGAATTTGTTGTCTCCAATTCTAGAAGCTAGAAGTAGGAAATATAGTGTTGACAGGATTCCTTCTGAGGGCTTTGAGGAAAGGATCGGTTGCAGGCTTCTGTCCTTGGTTGGTAGATGGCCATCTTCATGTTCACATGACATTCTCCCTATATGTGTATGTCTCCAAATAAGGACACCAGTCATTGGATTAGAACCCACCCTGATAATGTCATTTTAACCTGATTACCTCTGCTAAGACCCTGTCTACCAAGTAAGGTTACCATCTGAGGTACTTGAGAGTAGGACTTCATATTAATTTGAGGGTGAGGGTCTCAATTCAACCTATAACAAAGGTCAACCAAATTTTTTACTTCTCAGTTTTTCTGCCTAGTATCCTCTCTCTACTATGGATATCATTACATATTACGGATTTTTAAAAATAAAACAGCAGAGGGGCACCCGGCTGGCTCAGTCGGAAGAACGTGTGTGAATCTTAATCTTGGGGTTGTGAGTTCAAACCCCACGTTGGGTGTAGAGATTACCTAAAAATAAGATCTTTAAAAAAATAATAAAAATAGTTTCTTAAAGTGAGAAGTTAATATGATCTCTGTAGGTATTAGTGACTGAATAACTTAGCAATTTTGCTATAGGGTGAAATTTTTTAAAATTGCTTTATTTGTGAATTACCAAGATAGTTATGGTTTGCAAAACTTACAGCGACAGGATAATGTCCATTTTGTTTCCAAACTCAGAAATTGAATTTTGTTATTTTGGTTTTAGAGTAACAATATTATAAAATACTTAAAAGCTATATTGCCTTGAGTCAAATTGTCCTTCCTTGAAATTCCAACTTACCTTTGTCCTAGCACTGATGATTTTCAGCAGGCTGCTTAACCCTTCTAAGTCTTAAATATTAGGTTTATTAAGATATTTAAAAAGGTGTCTAGGGTCAATGGATTTTCCACAGTAATTATTCTGGATATAATTTACGATTATTTGCCATCATCTAAAAAATAACAGTCAAAATTATTGAATGAATAAGTTAATAATTGGAGGCCCATGTACTGACGGAAGCTCTTTTTTCCTTAAGGGAGCTTCACTATTCAGAATGTTTTTCCTCAGTCTGATGGTGATAGTTCCAAAGTGAAGGTTAAAGTTCGTGTTAACATCCATGGAATCTTCAGTGTGGCCAGTGCATCAGTAATTGAGAAGCAGAATGTGGAAGGGGATCACAGTGATGCTGCTATGGAGACAGAAGCTTCATTTAAGAATGAAAGCAAAGATGATGTGGTATGTAGAAAACCTATTGCAAGGTTCCTCTGATAAATATTTAGCTTCTTAATCAAAACTGATACCTTAATAGTTGAAAATATTAATCTCTGAGGTTTTATTGTAGGAATCAATATACACTTTTTTAAATAAAAGCATCAAAGAATGATTTTTTAAGTATAATTTTAAATGCTGTACATCTTTCACATTTTAAAATCTCTGGTTTTGCATCATTAATAACCTTATATCAAACACATGTATGTTTGGAGTCATCTTTCCTAAATTCTTATTTATTTCCATTAAAAACATGTATTATGGCTAGCTTTTTAGCTTACAGATAAAACCATTCAGATTGATACATTTTGAACTATACATGTTACCTTTTTTTAGATAAAGTACATGCTTAATAAAGAATTGTTCTGGGTTTAGGGATTATATGTGGCGTGTGAACATAAGAGTGTGCTGTACATTCAGTAACATTAATACAGATTTTAGACAGTTTATTTCCTTAGGAAAGTTACCTGACCCTAACACTATATTTACTCTTAGAATACTAAGTCTTGCAGGACTTGTAGGAGAACATGATGTATTCCATTACACAAAGGTTTCATCTTTTTGTATGTATACCATTTATGAGTTATTTTTAATGGCATATTAGATTTTTTTGGTTCCAATCATAATTGGAGATCTGCCCTAGATTTTTTGTGTATTTGTGTATATTAAGAATGGATTTTGGGGGTGCCTGGGTGACACAGTTGGTTGGGTATCCAACTCTTGATTTCGGCTCAGATTGTGATCTCAGGGTTGTGAGATCAAGTCCTATGTTGGAGAGTCTGCTTGAGATTCTCTCTCCCTCTGCCCCTCCTGCTCATGTGCTCTCTTTCTCTCAAATAGAAGAATAAATATTTAAAGAAAAAAAATGGATTTTGTATTGTTAAATTTCAAGACTGTCTCTCCCTTTTGTGAAGTTTGTCTTTTTGTCTGTTTTTATTAATAATTACTCTAAAATCTTCCTCGTTGATCAGAATTCTACTCGTTAAAGTACCCATTTAGGGATCATGGCATTTTCTTTCATTCTTCTTCCCATGTATTATTTTGCTATTACATCCTTCCTTGAATTGAGATGAAAAGAAAAGTGCTAATCTGTTAGTAAAGAGTGTCAATTTTTTATAATTAATGTAAGAATGATAGGTGGAAGAGTTTTCTTTTTTTTGAAAAGTTTTCTTGGTTGTAGTTCACAATAATTTAAGTCAGACATGTAAATTTAATCCATTAAGATTTATTTTTGCTAATATTGAGAGCACTCTGTATGCCTTTAGGATGAATTTTTCATAAGCATTTCAGTTTTCTTCACCTCTTTTTCTTAAAAGTCTCTGTTGAGACCTTTAGTTTTCTCTATATAGTGAATCCTAGGCACTAAAAACAATAATATGGCACCCATTTTTCTGCCACCTTTAGCATTTCTTATTTGCTGCTTTTGTCTGTGGGTTTGAAAGAATGATCTGGATGTGGACTTAAAGGATTCATCTGTGAATAAAGGATATGAAGTTATGACATCTGCTGTGGCCATTCAAGAGACTTATTTGCCTACCAGGAGTGTTTTGGCTTATAGGAAGGAACATTTCCAAGTAGTTGATGTTCCCATATAAGAGATTTCTTCTAGATAAGTAAGATGTTCCTAAATATTCTTTCTACAACATATATAATCAAGAGAAAAAGAAAGTTTAACATTATGGATCATATCCTTGGCATTTTTGACAAGCACATTCCACATATATTACCTCCTTTTAAATCCCTACCATAGCTGGATATAATAGGTGTTGAATAAATTTAGTTTATTTCTGAATCCTTGCTAACAGGGGGTGATGGTTGAGTATCCTGTGTAGAAAACATCCTGTATGCTGTATTTCTTAATGGTTTTCTCTAGGATTTTTTTTCTTTAATTCTGTATCCAGAAGTTTAAAAGCTAAGGCCTACCTACCATTATAGTCGTTTCTCCCTTCCTCCCAAAAAATGTGAACCAAATCAGAGTAGACTTTGGAATTTAATTGTTTCAATTTTAGAGGAGAAAGTAAGAGGGTAATAAGTTCTTTTTACTCTTCCCTGCCTGCTGACACTATTGGTTCTGACATAAACCCAGTAAGCAACAGGAGTCTTTTTTTTTTTTTTTTGCTTTTGCTTTTGCTTTTGCTTTTGCCTGAGTCGATTTATGAAAGATTATTTTATGGTCCTCTTGTTTCTTTTTTCATTAAAAACTAAGACAGCTTTGATTTTCCTGAAAAAAATCATAACAGATTGCAGACTTTTCTTCAATATGAAGATGTCTCAAAATTAAATTGATACTTCTAGGTATATATTACTATACGGTCATACTAAGAAGTTATCACAGCTTAGGCTTTATCACAAAACCAGAGATCAGAAAGACTATATGCTATTTATTATATTAATATGCTTTGATTTTACTATTCCCCAATTGTTGGCCACTTTTCCCAAAATATCTGATTACTTATATGTACCAGGCACTGTTTTAGGCTCTGAAGATCCAGTGGTAAGCAAGGAAGAAAAGGTCTCCATCTATCTGTAACTTACCTTCTAGTGGGAAAGGACAAGCTGGAAGCAACAAGATACCATATAAATATAAAGGGAATTAATGGGGGTGGGGAATGCATAGTGGAAATTATGTGATAGTGATGAGGAAAGCAACCTGTGAGGAAGGAACAGGTAAGCCAGCCTGAAAGATGCAAGAGCAGTTTGAAGGTAAGTTGTGGGTAGGTGTCTGGGCAGAATGAGTAACAAGTATAAAGCCACTGAGGAAGAAAGCCCTTTTTTGTTGTAACAAATGCAAGGGTAGCTGATATATGAGATATAGGAGTGGAGAAGGTGAGGAAAGTGGCAAGAAAAAATATTAAGGTAGATCAAGGGACAGAGCCAGTAAAGCCTTTATATAGTTCACGATAATGATTCTGGATTTTATTCTTTTTTTTTTTTTTTTAAGATTTACTTATTTATTTTAGAGAGCTTAAGCTAGAGGGGCAGAGGGAGAGAGAATCTCAAGCAGACTCTGCACTGAGTGTGGAGCCTGATGTGGGTCTTGATCTCATGACCCTGAGATCAAAACCTGAGCTGAAACCAAGAGTTGGATGCTTAACCAGCTGTACCACCCAGGCACCCCTGGATTTCATTCTTAAGTGCTTTTTATTCAGCAAATAACTAGAAGCACTGGAATGTGTGTTTGGATATAGCAGGGAACAGAAAAATGATCTCAACCCTCATGCAATTTAAATTCTGTCAGAGAAGCCAGAATCTAGAAGCACTTCTTTTAATTTCCCCTCTATAGATAATATTTGTATGAACCTTCTCAAATCATTTCAAAAGGTTAACACATTATTCTCAAATCAATTGTAAGCTGTACAATTTTCCACTTTTTTAATATATCTGAAATTGGGGTAGGCCTTGCAAATGATCATATCTTCTACTTACTGTTGCCAATGGCAATAATCATGATACAGTTCTCATCACCTGTACATGTGTGAATTTGGTTGCTATTCCCGGTGACATGACTAGGCAGTTGTATCCCCTTGACATTTCTGTCAACAAACTGTTTTAAAGACCATTCGTGGAAGGAATTCAAGTCCTGGTTGTTGTCTGAAGATAATCTGCTGACTCCTTTTGGTATGATAAAGAAAACACCATCATAAAACTTGCAGAATAGGTATCAGTGGCTTATAAGAAAATATTAAGAGACCATACTGGAACAACTTTTAAACAAATGCTGGGTCACTGATGCTTTTGATTGCACAGAGGACAATATTGTGTAGAAAAATACTCAACAACTTGAATAAACTGATTCTGAATGTGAGGTTTTAGAAATACCTTAACTGCTTTATATGATTTATCTTTTAGAGATATATACATGTTAGAAGAGCTTTCAATAAGTATCAAGTAAAAATGCTAACTGATCAAGCATTTTGGCCACTTAACTGGCAACATTTTTTTTCTTAGTGTTATATGAAATAGAGTTAAGTGTATTTGTGTCTTCCTACATTACACCAACTCACCACTATTATCACTTTTTTCACCTTTTTTCAGAGTGGGGGAAATTGTATAGTTAGAAGTTGGCTCGGGGGGTGGGGGGTGGAAGATCAGAAATAATTGACTTTCTAAAAAATTTTTTTAAAGATTTATTAATTTATTAGAGAGCAGGAGGAGGGGCAGAGGGAGAGAGAGAAACAGACAGAATCCACAAGCAGACTTCCCAACATGGGTCTTGGTCCCAGGACCCTGAGATCATGACCTGAGTCAGCACTTACTCCACTGAACCACCCAGGTTCCCCAGAGATAATTGGCCTTTTAACTGCAAAGAACACTGGTGTAAATGATCTGCTAATTTATTTTTCTCTTTGGCACAAATAAGCATTTATTCATGATAGCCTTCTGGGTATTTTATATTTACTTAACTCCAAATATATAAGAAGACTTAAATTATTCTGATTCCTGAATTTCAAGCTTTCTTCTTTTGAGGAGGGTGATCATAAATAAGGTTAAGAAAGACCAGAAAAATCTATTACTTTTTTAACAGTCTTATTGGGTGAAAGTTTATCCTTTACACATTAAAAAATCTTTGAAGTTTACATTGTAATAATTTGGAGCCATCTACTTTGACAGTTTTGATGTATTGAGTATTTTACTATATTTAAAAATATATAATGACCTTATGTAATACACGTATTTTGTATCTTTCTCATTTTCCCACATTAAGTTCTTTATAAACATTTTTCAGGTCAAGTTTAATGTTCTCTTTTTTGTAAGCTTATGTTTGTGAATTTTGATTGGCGAATTTAACTTGAACAGTTTTTTGTTTTTTTTGCAGTTATTTAACCACAGCTGAATGAAACAGTTTATTAGCATCAAATCTTTTTCTTTTACGTGTTAATCTATTTATTTGTAGTTACTCTCATTTGAGAAACAATCTTCTATTTTACAATGTTCACACACTACAAAGCAGTTTTGAACACTAAGATGCTGTTTATTAAAAAAAAATAGAATAAGGAAGACACTCATATTATCAATTACATATTTTCTATCCAGGATAAAATGCAAGTTGACCAAGAAGAAGAAGGACATCAAAAATGTCATGCTGAACACACCCCAGAAGAGGAAATAGATCATACAGGAACCAAAACAAAGGTGTGTTTTACTATTTTTGTGGTTGTGTCTTTTTGAGATTGATATTTTAAATCTTAGTACTCTGGAAAAGTATAGAAGCATAAAGCCAGAATAAATACAATTCGATGAGTTATTATAGAGGATTTTTAAAAGAATGAACCCTAACAATATAAGTAAAATTATCTTTTTGGTAGGAAAAAGAAGGTGTATTTTTCAGTAATTTTTTGTCTCATTAAAAACTATATAATCCCAGAAAAATAAGAAATGCAGTAAGCTAAATGAAGAAAACTTAATTTAGCAGTAACTTCACATCTCAAAATTAACCACTCTAAGCATTTTGCCACATATCATAAAATATTTTCTTTTGTGCAGAAATAAATATTTTTGAAGGTGTGACTTTCAAGGATGACTCTTATTGAAAGTCATTATTTTACTGAGACAGTCGTTGCCAATAACGGAGAGACCCAGACCCAATCATCCAGATGAATGTGGCTGCAGCTCTAAATACCGCCTTCAACAGTTTTTTTCTAACCTGAACAGAATTTAATCTGTATTGGTTAGTTGTGTAGATTTTTTTCAGGGATTATAAAGATTTTGTTTCAAATCCTGGGCACTCCAGTAATTTAGAAACCGAAACCTGTTTTTCTGGATTTTTAATTTTACTTGATATTTTTTGCTTTAATTGTTTAAACAGCTTGAGATATAGCTTACATACCATATAGTCCACCCATTTAAGTGTACAATTCAGTGGTTTTTAATATACTCACAGAGTTTTGCAACTATTACTACAAACATTTTTATAGCGTTTTTATCACCCAGGAACTGCCTGTTTTCCAGAACGGTTTCGATATTTTATAATCTTGTTAGCATTGTGAAGGTTCCAATTTCTCCACATCCTCACCAATTCTTATTATTTTCCTTTTTTTCATTATAGTTGTCCCTAATGGGTGTGAAGTGGCATCTCATTGTGGCTTTAATTTGCATTTCCATTCTGGTATTTTTTTATGTAGAAAACTTAGTGTACACAGAATATAAAATACTATCCATATTAAAGTAGTATTAAGTATAGTAGATGGTAAAAGTTTCAATTTTACTTTTTTGTTTAATCTGAAATCACTTGTAAATGTATTCTTAAGCTGGTTTTAGAAATTTATACTTCTCTTGCATTTCTCTTTGCAGTCAGCTCCCTCAGACAAACAAGATCGATTAAATCAGACTATTAAAAAAGGAAAAGTCAAGAGTATTGATCTGCCTATTCAGAGTAGCCTGTGTAGACAACTGGGCCAAGATCTTCTCAACAGCTACATTGAAAATGAGGTATATAAATCTGAGTTGATGTTGAAATAAGTGGTAGTATATTCTGAAATTTTTGTTGAAGTCAGTTATTATTACCCCCCCCCCCCGAATTTGGGGATCTAGTCCATAACTCCTAAGGAATTATTAAATCATTGAACTACTTTATTTTAGACAAAATACTAAGCTATAATAATGTCATGTACAGTGTAGCTTTTATCAGAGTTATGTGAAGAAGATGTATTATCTCCACTATAAAGAAAGACCACTCTAATACTAAGGATTTTTACCTCCTGTTACTCTGTCTTAACAGTAACACCCAGCAGACATTGTATGGGGAAGTATTAGCAGCTCCCCTCTTCTAATGTGTTCTTCTTAAAGATAAGGCTCTATTCAGAATGTTTTCTGGCTTCCCTTTAATACTGCTTAAGACCTGTTCTCATTCTTGAAGTTTTCTTTACATGTCTGTGTGTCTAATTTTATAGTCTCTTGAGGGAAGAGACTGTTTCTTGACTAGCAGTTGTATAAGAAGTAATTTTATTTTTAAAACTTTTATTTAAGTAGTTGTAATTTCTACAGGCTTGGCTAGTATTAGAGAACGTCAGTTTTCTTTGAAGCACCCCATATTCTCCCGACTGGTGCACATTATTCTAGGAATTTCTTCAAGAGATTTTGATTTTACAGTGCTTGCTCTTTTTAGTACTTTCCTATATTGTCTATTCATTAAGTATTAAAGGCTGCATTTTAGGTGAAGTAAGCATTCCTGGAGACCATGAGTAATTCAGAATTTGTTTTGGACAAATTAATTTTCCCAAAGGAATAAATTGTAAGCAAGCGCTGCTGTGGTGTATTTTGTGTATACAATTTTTCTTAAGGTTTTAAACGTCTCACTATTTTAAATTCCAAATGTCAGTGCACTATAGTCTTCTGTTTAAAATACTGTGTTTCTGTTAAATTGAAAATTTTCTTCAGGTATTACAATCCTCAGATTTTTATTTCTTTGCTTTGTAACAATAATCATATTTGCTAACCTTTTAAAACACGCTGATATCTTATTTAATCCTCAAAACAAACCTGTGAAGTATAGGTACTGTTAGAGATTTGTTTTACAGATGAAGAAACAGGAACAGGTAGACTAAATCATACAAGGCCAGAGAGTAACCTTTGAGTGGGATCTCGGTAGTCTGTCTCCAGAGCTTAAGATCACAACCACTGTATTATATCCCCTTCCAAACTAAAATTTATTCAGCATGAGTTATGTGCTAGGCACTACACTAAAATTTTATGCAAATTATGTGAATCTCATTAACAGCCCTAAACAGATAGATAGTTGTATTCTCTCTGTTTTAGGGTAAGAAAACTGAGGCTTATGGGGCGCCTGGGTGGCACAGCGGTTAAGCGTCTGCCTTCGGCTCAGGGCGTGATCCCGGCATTCTGGGATCGAGCCCCACATCAGGCTCTTCTGCTATGGGCCTGCTTCTTCCTCTCCCACTCCCCCTGCTTGTGTTCCCTTTCTCGCTGGCTGTCTCTATCTCTGTCAAAAAAATAAAATCTTTAAAAAAAAAAACAAAACAAAAAAAAAAAACTGAGGCTTAGAGAGGTTCATTGACCTTCCTGTGATCTCAAAGCTAGTAAGTGGGGAGCCAAGGAATTGAACCCGAGTATGTACAATGACATAGTCTATGTGGGGTTTTTAAAACAGCTTTATTGGGGTGCCTGGGTGGCTCCGTAGTGAAGCGTCTGCCCTCAACTCAGGGCATGATCCTGGCATTCTGGGATCGAGCCCCACATCAGGCTCCTCCACTGGGAGCCTGCTTCTTCCTCTCCCACTCCCCCTGCTTGTGTTCCCTCTCTCGCTGGCTGTCTCTCTCTCTGTCAAATAAATAAATAAAATCTTATAAATAAATAAAATACAATAGCTTTATTGAGATATAATTCACATACAATACAGTTTACCCATTTAAAGTGTACAGTTCGGTGGCTTTTGGAATATTATACATTACTAATCTTTTAAACTGTAGTAGAATGTATATAACAAAATTTGCCATTTTGATTAAATGTACAACAATTCAGTGGCATTGTTACATTTACAATTTTGTGAATTGTCACCACTGCCTATTTCTAAAACGTTTTCATAACCCCAGAAAGTCTGTAATTATTAATAACTCACCATTCTTCTCTTCCCCCAACCCCCAATAAACTCTAGCCACTTTCTGTCTCTGGATTTGCCTGTTCTAGATAAATCATATGAATGTAATCATACAATATTTGTCCTTTTGTGTCTGGTTTAGTACACTTAGCATAATGTTTTCAGAGTTCATCCATGTTGTAACGTGTATCAGAACTTTATACCTTTTTATAATAGAATAATATTTCATTGGAGATATTTGTACATTTTATCCATTCATCTGTTAATGGACAACTGAGTTGTTTCCGCCTTTTGGCTATTGTGAATAATGCTTTAGTGGGCATACAGATATCTGTTTCGAGTTCCTGTTTTCAGTTCCTTTGGTTATTAACACCTAGGAGTAAAATTGTTGTCATATTGTAATTCTTTATGTAGCTTTTTGAGGAACCACTAAACTGTTTTACATAACAGCTACAGCATTTTACATTCCCAATAGCAATATGCAAGCATTAAAAATTCTCCACATCCTCATCAACATTTTCCATTTCTTATAATCCATTTCTTTGATTGTAGTCATTCTAAGTAGATATGAGGAGTTTTTGGTTTGCATTTCCCTAATGCATATTCTCTTTTTTAAAATTGAAGTCTAGTTCATACACAGTCTTTTTTAAAATTGAAGTCTAGTTCATACACAGTGTTACTTTAGTATCGGGTATATAGCATAGTGATAAACCAGTCTATACATCATGGTATGCTCACAAGTATAGCTGTCATCTCTCACTGTACACTATTATTATACCATTGACTGTATTCCCTGTGCTGTACCTTTTATCCCCATGACTTACTCATTCCATAACTTGAAGCCTGGATCTCCACTCCCTCTCACCCATTTTGCCCACCCCCCCACCCATCTCCCCTTTGGCAACCATCAGTTCTATTTATGGGTCTGTTTCTACTCTTTGTTTATTCATTTGTTTTTTAGATTCCACATAAAAGTGAAATCATACAGTATTTGTTTTTGTCTGACTTGTTTCACTTAGCTTAGGTCCATTTATTTTGTTGCAAATAGTAAGATTTCATCCTTTTTAATGGCTGAATAATACTCCATTACACACACTTATACACATAGAGAGCCCACACCTTCTTTATTCATCTATCAATGGACACAGGTTGCTTCTGTATCTTGGTATTGTAAATAATGCAATAAACAGAGGGTACATACATCTAATTATTTTTGTTTTCTTTGGGTAAATACCCAATAGTGGAATTATTGGATCATATGGTACTTTAATTTTTAATTTTTTGAGGAACCTCTATACCATTTTCCACACTTGCTGCACCAATTTACATTCCCACCAACACTGCATGAGGGTTCCTTTTTCTCCATACCTTCAACGACACTTGTTATTTCTTGTCTTTTTGATTCTAGCCATTCTGACAGGTATTAGTTGATAGCTTATTATGGTTTTGATACGCATTTCCCTGATGACTCTCCTGCATATTCTCAATAGCAACTAATCTAAACATTTTGAATAGGGGAAGATGATAATGCAAGATAAATTAGAGAAAGAAAGAAATGATGCTAAGAATGCTGTTGAAGAATATGTATATGATTTTAGAGACAAGCTGGGCACGGTCTATGAAAAATTCATCACTCAAGAAGTAAGTCTAAATTTTAAAGTTTTTATTAGAATAATTTGTTAGAGGGGCACCTGGGTGGTTCAGCTGGTTAAGCATCTGACTCTTGATTTCAGCTCAGGTCATGATCTCAGGGTCGTGAGATCGAGCCCCCATGTTGGGCTTCACGCTCAGTGTGGAGTCTTCTCGCTCTCTCCCCCCTCTACCCTTCTCTCCACTTGCGTTTGCACGCATGCGCTCTTGCTCACTCACACACTTTCCCTCTCTCAAATAAGTCTTTTTAAAAAATGATTTGTTTGACAATGTTAATACGATTTATACAAATAAACATACCAAATGTGTTACTGTCGACAATCTCCTTGAGCCATTCTTAGTTATTTCTCCCAGTTGCAGAAGTATGGTAAAAAACATGTTTATGAATAAAAAGCCAGAGAAATCTGAAATTTAATCTTTTATACTTGAAAAACATGCTGTCCTTAATAACTTTTATTTCTAAGGAATGTATTTTCAGTCAGTGTCTTTTAAATGTATAACTAGGATTTGAATAAACTGTCTGCAATATTGGAAGACACAGAAAATTGGCTTTATGAAGAAGGAGAAGACCAACCTAAACAAATTTATGTGGATAAGCTTCAAGAACTAAAGGTAAAATTTTCAAAGTCCATGTTAGTTTTGAACAGAACATTGTTTTCCAGAAAATTATGCTGTAAAAGCAGAGTCTATTTTTAATAAATATATTAGAAAATACTAAAGCAAGATAGATGTAAGAAGAATTGTTCTCTAATCTTAAAAGCATTTTTAGAGGGCAGTAATGCTACATGATAATTGAAATAATGTGTAATCGTATTTGTTATGATTTTCAGATATAAATATGTAGCAGATGATTGGAATATTACCACTTTTACATTAGTCATATATTTCTGAGATGTCATTAAGAAAGGATTTGTGAACCTGATCCCTTCTTATCCATTAGAGGATACACCCTTTCTCTTTTTCTCTCCCCCTTCACTGTCATGATTTTGAGGAGTAATATACTGCCCTTTTGTGTTTTCACATTGCAACTGATGTGGACACCTGGCCACTGTAGAAATTCAAAAATAGCACTCCTGCTCTTGAATGTCCTTCCACAAAGAAATAAGGAGTTGTGGTCACCAGCTTTCCCTTTTCTAGGTCCAATGGTATGATTTTAAGAAAAGACCACTATTACTCCTTTCTTTCTGCTTGTCTACCCTACCCTGAAAAAAATAGTTTGAAGTTTAGATTACAAGGATGAAAGCATATTTGTCTCTTCTTCTTAGTGTGGATCATAGCAATACTTGAATGTTCACATAATTACCAGGGGCTCTTACTGAAATGGGGACTATGATTCAGTATATATCTGATGTGGTGGGCTCATGATTCTCTATTTTTAGCAAGCTTCCAAGAAATTCTGATGCTGCTGGTCACTGAACCATTCTGAGTTGCAAGGGAAAAACATAGATGACATTGATAATGATTCCTAGACTATGGGAAAAGGCAGCCCTCTAGGACTGGGGGAGGTGGGGAGTGTAAGAGAAGTTACCTAAAAGCAGAAGTTAGTATCGTGAAAAAGTTAGAATTGTCTTCATGCCAGCAAATTACTTCCAAATGGAATAATTAGAAAGCAACTAGAAAACCTGAGCTTATGATAGCAAAACTAGGCTTTATGACATTTTATCTTGATGATGGTGTTACTCCCCATCTCCCTAAGAGAATGTATATATTTTGTGTAGTAGGAGCTCCCAGGCAGCTGAGGCCAGTAGAAATGACTGAAAAGCCCAGCAGCTCTCAAAAAGGATTATTTTACTCCAAATATATAAGTAACCATAGAAATGAATGTTATAGAAGTTTTCACAGGCCTTAGTTTTTGTTTTTTTTTGTTTTTTTGGTTTTTTTTTTGAGTTGGCTGTTAAAAATACTTGGTCCTCTTTCAAAATCATTTACAGTAAGGGGCGGCTGGGTGGCTCGGTTGGTTAAGCATCTGTCTTTGGCTCAGGTCATAATCCCAGGTCATAATCCTGCTCAGTGGGGAGTCGTCTACTCCCTCTGCTCCTCCCTCTGCTCGTGTGCTCTCTCTCACACTCATGCATGTGTGAGTCCTCTCTCTCAAATAAATAAAATCTTTAAAAATTTTTTTTCAATAAAAAATATGTTAATAGACTAAATGCAATATGGTATTCTGGAACAGAAAATTATGAAATCCACATGAGGTCTGGAGTTCAGTTAATAGTAATGCACCAGTGTTAGTTTCTTAGTTTTGACAAGTGTACGTTCTATGGTGGTATAAGATGTTAACATTAGAGGATAACAATAGAGGTACTTGATGCTCTTATTATTTCCTTTATAACTTCTCTGAAAATTTAAAATTATTCTAAAATACATTGATTTTTTTTAAGTGTATGAAGAATATGAAACAAAATAGGTATTCATTCTTCTAATGATTGCCCTCCTCAAAGTTACAGAGGCTGTTTTAACATTTAGAAATTACCCATTCCAGGCACTTGGGGTAAATCAAGTTTCAAATACATGAATTCTGCATGAAGTATTGTTCTATGGTCTTCTTACTTAATACTTCTGTAAAAAAGTGTTGCCTTTGGATTTGAAAGGAATCAATAGGTAATCTTAATAAATGAGAGAAAGACATAAATCATTAGTTAGGCATCTCTGTGTAGGATTGCATAAGTAAATAACCACTGGAATTACTCTCATGTAGGGAAACAGAGCAGGCATATTTTGATCTGGCCAGCTTTCTTTCCTATTCATCATCATGTAAAGACCCAGTAAAAGTTGTCTTCTGTTAAAAATTGTCTTCTGTTAATAACTTTTTCTTTTAAAAAAATTTCTTAATAGAAATATGGCCAGCCTATTCAGATGAGGTACATGGAACATGAAGAGAGACCAAAAGCTTTAAATGACTTGGGAAAAAAGATTCAACTTGTTATGAAAGTGATAGAAGCATACAGAAACAAGGTATGAAAGCCACAAAGCCTGCTGATGATGATGGCATGTGGGTAGTATATGGTGGCAGTGGGGTAAATCTGTAAGTTCTCAGCTGCAAAGCGATAGCAGTTGTTGCCACCAAATTCTGGAGACCTTGTGCACCAAACTTAAAACTTTTTTTTCTTGTTGGAGGGACACCTGGGTGGCTCTGTCATTTGAGTGTCTGACTCTTGATTTTGGCTCAGGTCATGATCTCAGGGTGGTAGGATCAAGCCCTGTGTGGGGCTCCATGCTGAACATGGAGCCTACTTGGGATTCTTTCTCCCTCTCCCTCTATCCCCAAACCCCATCCCCCACCCCATGCATGCAGTCTCTCTCTCAAAAAAAAAACAAAAAACCCAAACCAAAAGAAACAAATGTATTGGAAAATTATTGGTAAAGGGTAGTTACACACTTAAAATACAGTGCAGGTATGTGGCTTTAATCTCTTAAAATTCCCTAGGTATGTATGGTTTTAAAACACAGCATCACCATTCTCCCAGTTCTTTGGCTTTGGAGTACTCTTTCATTCCATTTTCCTGTTGTGCTGTATATTGAGAATTTTCTGTCTAGCTTGCAGTATGCCTTCTTATTTCTCTTCCCTAACAAATTTAATTCTCTGCAGCTTCTTTTCTTGGCTAAGTATTGTTCCCTCGAATATTCTCCACTAGGCATTTTTTGGCAAATCTGACTTCTTCAGAAAGCCTTTCCTTTTAAAAACGCACACTGATATTTTTCTTTCTCCCAGTCTCTTCAATTCTGTATCATTTGTATATGTCTTCTTCACATGGATATGTGTGAGGTATACATTCAATAAGAGTCTAAATCTTTTAAATAGAAATTATTCATTAATTGATCCATTACTGAAAAATATCTGTTACATTAAGTAGAATTTTTTTAACAGGATGAAAGATACGATCATTTGGATCCTGCTGAAGTGGAAAAAGTTGAAAAATATATCAGCGAAGCCATGAGTTGGCTGAACAGTAAGATGAATGCACAGAACAAACTAAGTCTCACTCAAGATCCTGTGGTGAAAGTTTCAGAAATAGTTGCAAAGTCAAAGGTAAGTAAATATAAAATTCTCTTTTTAATGGGTTCAGGCACTTAACGTTTTTAATGGGAGTCATACTTTGAGAAATAATCAACTTGCAAAGAACTTAGAGAAACAAATTTAAGGCTAATTTTTAATTTTGAAAAAAAAAAAAAGATTCTAGGTAGGACATCCCTGTTCTTTGATTTAGTCACATACACCCTAGAACAACAGAATACTCATTCTTTTCAAACACACATAGAACTTTCTACAGAATAGATCATATTACTGGGTCACAAAACAGGTCTCAACTGATATGAAAAGACTGAGATTATTCCCTGGATATTCTCAGACCACAATGCTTTGAAACTGGAACTCAATCACAAGGAAAAATTTGGAAAAAACTCAAACACTTGGAAACTAAGAACCATCCTGCTCAAGAATGATTGGGTAAACCAGGGAATTAAGAATGAGATTAAGCAATTTTTGGAGACCAATGAGAATGAAAACACATCGGTCCAAAACCTATGGGACACTACAAAGGCAGTCCTAAGGGGAAAATACATAGCCATCCAAGCTTCACTCAAAAGAATAGAAAAATCTAAAATGCAGTTTTTTGTTTTTTTTAAAGATTTTATTTATTCATTTGACAGAGATAGAGACAGCCGGAGAAAGAGGGAACACAAGCAAGGGGGAGTGGGAGAGGAAGAAGCAGGCTTCCAGCGGAGGAGCCTGATGTGGGGCTCGATCCCAGAACGCCAAGATCACACCCTGAGCCGAAGGCAGACGCTTAATGACTGAGCCACCCAGGTGCCCCTAAAATGCAGTTTTTATATTCTCACCTCAAGAAGCTGGAGCTGGAACAGAAGAACAGGCCTAACCCACGCATGAGAAGGCAGTTGATCAAGATTAGAGCAGAGATCAATGAATTAGAAACCAGGAGCACAGTAGAGCAGATCAACAAAACTAGAAGCTGGTTCTTTGAGAGAATAAATAAGATCGATAAGCCACTGGCCAGACTTATTCAAAAGAATAGAGAAAGGACCCAAATTAATAAAATTATGAATGAAAGGGGAGAGATCACGACAAACACCAATGAAATAGAAAGGATCATTAGGAACTTTTATCAACAACTTTATGCCAATAAATTAACCTGGAAGAAATGGATGCCTTCCTGGAAACCTAGTCACATACACAAGGCTGTTTTTTTTTTTTTACATTTTAAGTGTAATGCAGGAAGAAATAAAGCAGTGCGACAACTCACTGTTAAATACTTCAGACTTTTCATGATTAGATAAGACTTCTAAATCTCCATTGTAAAACTTTGCAGTGTTGGTCTTTGACATCATTTGAAACCTGTTAAATTCTGTAGTAAAATCTTATTTCTTTAAACTTCCCAGTCTAAAAAACATTACCCATGAAAATATCAAAGATTATCACAGGAAAAAAACACCATGAAAAACATGGAGACAAATTTTATAATAAAGATCAGCATCCAAGTAGAAAAATGAGTGAAGACATTGGATAAGCAGTTGACAGAAGGCGGCATACGTGTCCGATAAATAAATGAAAAGGTGTTCATCCTCATCATGTTCTTCTCACTCGTCTCTTTTCATCTTATTCATGGTTGTGTGTGTACATTCATAATGTTGTCATAAGTTGTCAAGGGTGCAAAGAAACGGATGCTCTTCTTGAGCAACTTGGTTGAATTTGTTAAAACATTTTGTATCAGTATATGTATAGAAATTTAAAGGAAGTGGGGCGCCTGGGTGGTACAGCGGTTAAGCGTCTGCCTTCGGCTCAGGGCGTGATCCCGGCGTTAGGGGATCAAGCCCCACATCAGGCTCCTCTGCTATGAGCCTGCTTCTTCCTCTCCCACTTCCCCTGCTTGTGTTCCCTCTCTCGCTGGCTGTCTCTCTCTCTGTCGAATAAATAAATAAAATCTTTAAAAAAAAAAAAAAAAAAAAAAAGAAATTTAAAGGAAGTATACATACACTTTTTAACCCAGAAATCACAATTCTAGGAATTCATCCTAAATTGATCATTGCACAGGTATAGGCACATAAATACCATTGGTTGTTAATGAGCAAAAAATTGGAAGAAACAAATACCTAGCAGTAAGAAACTAGATAAATTGAAGCATCCGTATAACACTTTGCAATCATTACATAATTTTAGATATAGAGATCTATTTAGATAGAAAGATGTGTACAACATATTGAGTGAAAAAGGAAAGATTACAGAATAAATTAGCAAGGATCTTCATAGATCTGTTTGTATGCATGAACATACATCTAGAAGGATGTTCGCCAAAATGTTCGTGTTAATCTGTAGAAGATGGAATTTCAGGTGCTTTTTTTTTTCATATCTAGTTCAGTATGTTTTCAAGGTTGTTGTTTTTTTTTTTTAACAGAAACAGGTATTTTTTAAATCAAAGCAAAGTATTTTTCCTTTGAGAAAGTTTTGCAAAGAAGCCATAATAATTTACTCCTAATTAGATGAGATGTAGTGTGGTAAGAGCAGTTTCCCCCAGGATGTTAACTCCCTATCTTTCCATCCCTATCCCAATCTCTGTGACACTGGTGTTGAAAGATTTTAATGGCCTTTTATTTCTGTGTTAAAAAGAAATAAGCAAAGATAGAGAAAATGCCTTGTACTTACTTCAAATTATTATTAAGTTGCATTTACATTCATGACTTATTTTTCCTTCAACATAGTTCTACAATTCCACTTATTAAAGCTGTTTTCATGTAAATATCTATTTATGAAATAGGTGTTATTTGACATAATTCTGAGAGCATTAGGCATAATTTAAAGGAATGAATTAAAAATTATTTCTGCCTAAGAAAACCATACTTAAATTATGAGGAACCAGTTTTTAGGAAGATTAGATAGAAAGAATTTATTAGAGATTGAAGAGTTCCTTGTCAATGTTAACATGCACTAACCCCGTAGTAAATGCCTCATTGAAGTATTTGAAGCAACTTGGTTATCTAACTGAGCTAACATAAATTCAGGAATGTCATGTTAATGTGGAAATTTATAAAGTTAATGGTAACTTGTTCTGTAGTATTTTTAATATAATCACTTTTCTTCATGTCTTTAGGAACTGGATAGTTTCTGTAACCCTATCATTTACAAGCCCAAACCAAAAGTAGAGGTTGCTGAAGACAAAGCAAAAGCTAATAATGAACACAATGGACCAATGGACGGACAGAGTGGGACTGAAACTAAACCAGATACAACAAAAGACAGCTCCCAGCATACTAAATCTTCTGGAGAGATGGAAGTGGACTAAGTCTTCATTTTACCTTCACATAATTCAAACAGTGCAAGCAACCACAAGGTCCATTCTTCCTTTTACATGTGGTACACACAACATATGTTCAGTTGTTCTTAACCACTTTTTGTCATTTGTTTTTTGGAGTAGTTTTGAAAAGTGTTTTATATTGAGTGCACCTCTGTTCGTTTCCATTGCTGCTTATGTGAAGCTTTAGCTGAGTATAGATTTACAAGTCAGTTATAGCTTTCCTAATACATGTTCTGTCAAACATGCAAGACTGATACGTATTTGGCAACAATCTACCTTATTTAAAGCTTCTACTTGGATAAACCTCAGCTCCTGTATTCAGGAGAGGATACTGTATTGCACTATTGTTGCAGAAGCATAGATTTAATTGCATCATCGTTTTGAAAAACATTGAAATTGATGTGGTTTAAAGCCACCTGAGGCACTGACTTTTTTTCTAGTTATTGTAGTTATAATTTAAATATTAAAACAGATAATCTCATTGGTGTGCCATGAGAACTCCAAAGTGTTGTCATCACATAAATGAAATAAATCACATGTTGAAAGGGAAAACACAATTTTTATGTTATGGTGACACCAGCAGTTTGCATCGTGTATTACTAACGTGGATTGATGTTTTCTCAGAGTAATTCAGTGTCATTTTCGCTTGAAACTTCTGATCTACTTGTCCTGAAGACCAGCTGCTGCTAAAGTAATACTAGCCTAAAGATAAGAAGCATTTTTGATGAAATACCTTCATGTTAAGGGGGAAATGCTGTTGACCTACTCAGACATGCATCTGTGATGTTGATAGCCTTGTTTCAGTTTTAATAGTTGTTTTGGTTTTCTTAATTGATTTTGTTAACACAGGGTAGGGAGAAATGGCACAATGTGTATCGCATTATATACATTTATCACTGATTTACTTAATGTTAAGAAATAGATAAACACTATTAAATAAGCGGTAATACTTGAAAAGAAGTACTTCTACCGTAAGTCTTAGGAAATAATGCTTGTAATAAACTTAACTATGTTACATATCAACAGGCAAAATATAGAATGTTACATAAGTGTAATATGATATGATGTGATTAAATTATAGTTCCTGCTGTTACATTACCTGTTCAGATCTTGGCTCCAGTTTTGGTGCTTCTTATATATATTATATGGGACAAAGGACTGTGAAATTAAGATATTTTAAGGACTTAATCTGTGCTTCATCACCAGACTGTTCACATTGTTCAGTTCCTTCCAGAGGCTTGAAACTATTTAAGTATGGGAGCAGACTGAAATGACTTTACAAACCTACAAGAAGCATAGACAATGCCGTGGGCACTTGTGTTTCATGCCAATCAACTAGATTAACCTAAATTAAAATTTTGAAAGGCTTACTTTTCCCCAAAGCTAAACCTTTATATTAAGAACAATTAATAGGGACTTTGCTTAAGTAGTAAAAATTGAGAGTTGAATATCTTTAGGGATAGTCATTATTTCTCACAAATAGTTCTCTTATGAGAGATTTTGTTTCTACAATGTAGTCTGCACTGAAAGGGGAGAGTATGAAGCAGTGCATTTTGCAGGGATTTTTATTCATCCTTTTTGAGGGAGATGTCCCTTTTTTGCATTAAAAATCATATAGACCCAATATATTTTTAATGTCTTCTAGTCTTTAAACTTATCCTTGTCTTAATACTCTAAAAGTGAACTAATTATATCCATTAGTAATGAAGTACTTTTTTTTTTTCTTTAAAGAATCAGTTACTTTTCCTTTCTAGGTTGAATATATAGGTTCATTTCAGGAAGAGCATCAAAGTTTGGAACGAATATTTCAACAGTACACGTTAGGGAGTTGATAGCTTTTTCTTGAGTTAATAAGAAAATCACCACCACTTCGTTAGGAGCTATAGCTGCATAACTTCTTGCAAACAAATGAAGAAATAGCCCTGTCTGCATCTGAATTGTCTAATTGTACCTGATATTTTCTCTTCCTTCTCTTCAATTGATGTAGCTCTGTGTTTTAGTCAGATATATAACATTCCAATTCTTGCAGTTATATAACACTTCACTTAATAAGTTAAATACATCCAAAGATAATATGTATACTTTTCCTACTCATTCAACTTAAATGATATTTTCAAAAGCCCTTTAACCTTATGATGTGGTTATTTATTGAATATGTTGTTAAAGGAAAATACATTCTCCTTAATACAGTTTTGGGTAGAAGGCATGGTTCACTTTAATTTTAATCTGCATTGCAGTATATGCAGTACTAGACAAAAATTTTTTCAAAATAAAAGGCCACTATTTTAGAAGTTATTTTAAAAGACATAGAAAATTAGCATGTTTTCCTATAATAAGCAAATATGAACTAAGTATATAGAAAATATCTAGGATGATTAATAAATATAGATTAGTACACTTTGGAAAAGTATAAATTACTTGGTTTCAGAATCCAACTCCTGATAGACAATCATACTGTGATTATAAAAACAAAGATTGCTTAAATAATATAAGAAAGTTTGTGATGTTTCAATTCCTTAACAGTATACAGAATTCTTAAGTTTTAAAACAACTAGAAACAGCACACCAAAGATTTGGGCTTTTGGTATAAACAGATCATCTCAGTTAAAAAGAGTATAATTAATTAGACTTTTATTAAGAAGAAATAAAGATTTCTTAGAGTTTCTTGGTCAATTTTTAGTATATTTATGATGATTTCCTAGGTAGAAGTCTATATTAAAGTGAATTTTGGGGCTCAATTTTCAATATCATGAAAAGCGTTAAAGCATTTTATCCAAGTTAGCACATCTTGAACTGTTTGGAGAAATTATCAATATTTAAAGACAATAGGCATTCAAATACAGTAATCCAATTAGCTGACTTCAGTTTGAACCAAAATAGATAGAACCATTTCTCCATTTTCATAAATTTGAGTTGTAATAATAAACCTATAAACCTTCCCATTAGGATTTTTTTTTAATAGCTGATGTTTCAACAACTGAAACCCTGGCATTGATCTTACATATCATAGCAGTGATTCTTAAATGACAAGAAAACTATAACTTCACTTTTCTTGCCTTTTAGAATTTTACAACCAGAAACTTAAATTCTAAGGTAAATGTTATTTTGTGGTTAAACTTTGGAAGTTTTAAGTGGAATTTGGCTTTGTGATATTTGATCCTGCAAAATTAGTGATAGGCACACCTTAATGTTATCAGTATTTAAAATCTGATGGCACTGATTTAAGTGAGCCGCCGATAACTTTTCGAACGACATAGGTAGTAGGAATGCTTGTAAAGTGTGGTTCTAATACTTTATTACCCTCTCACTCTGCAGTGGTTTGTAACTGCCATTTAGCAAGCTAATCTTCTTAAAGCAGTCAATTTCAGAAGACAGACTTTTTGATCAAGAAAGAAAAAGCAGGTTTACCATTACATTTTGTTTTTTTGTCAAGATCTTATTTAATCCAAAGTTTTATCATTTTAAAAGTTTCCAGGAAGCATATAATTTTTTCTTTTGATAAAAAAGTAACAAAAATTTACTACAGAAAAAAGACCAAAACTCTTAACCAAACAAAAAACTTGAGCTGTTTTGCTTCCACATCTCTAATTTAAAAATTTACTAAAATTAATGTTCTTCCATATAGTCCTATGTTTCCTAAGAAAAGAGCTTTGGGTTTATCAAACAGATGTCTAAATTTTTTTCTTGCTAAATTCAAAGGTATTTGTTTCACACAAAAAAAGGGCACCTGGAATTCTTAGAATATTAAAGTGAAACTGCTTAGAAGAAGAAAACTCAAATGTCTCTGGCAGTGGTCAAGTACCTATTAGGTGGTAATCGTTCTTTCATCTTCCAGATCCCTAAGCATATCTCTAGCATATCATTAGAGTAGGAACTAAAAGAAAAAGCACATCTATTAAAATACATTATTAAATGACTTGGAACATTCAAATCAAAGAAAAAAACTAGTAATTGAATCATGAACATTTGACTCTTGTCAAGCAGGTCAAAATCCATAACCATAATAAAAACAGTATAATCTTTGTTTGGGAATCTGTACTGTCATGTTCTAAGTCACAGGGTGATTAATTAAGGAAGTAAATTGATACCTAAAAATAACCCATCCTGTACAGAGATAAGTGAAATTCAGTATGTTTTACTTTTATAGTGTATGTAGATGGAAATGATCTTATAGTTTCTGGTTAATCTTGTTTTATTTATCCTCTCATCCAGTTCTAGGCTCTTAAATAATCCTATTTTTCTCAAGCATATTTTGTTTTTTTATTTTAGATTATTCTTTAGGTCTTTTATTTCATGGATTTTTAAAAATAGTTTCTCTGCTATCCCGTCACTTTGATAGCAAATTTTATTACGTTTGTCCCCTTTAAATACCAAATCTTACTGTGAAGAATGTTTTGACTCTTCATATTTGAAAAACCGTGTTATAAGTTTCCATATATAATATCTCTAAAATTTAATAATGGCTTCTAAATTTTTCATGTTTTGGCCTTAGAATACTTTCAAGTAGAATACTTTTAAGTAGTTCTGGACCAAAAGAGGTCAGTTTTGTGAATTATTGTGTATTAAGAAACCCAGCATTCCTTATTTTTAATACAAGTATCAATGTAACAAAATAACAAGGTTCAGAAATTCAAAATAGTTGTTAAAGGGTTAGCCCCCTTCCATTGTTTGTTGCTTTCTGATTTACATACATGTGCTGTACAGCTTTCTTGTTTTTTTGGAATTTCCTAAATTTTTTGCTTCCAAGACCTTGAGTAGAATCCTCTTGAAATCATACGGACCCATCCAGAATAAGATGTTAAAATGTAATTAGAGATAGGGAAATCAACGTAATGCATGCAAGGTAATGCTTTGAAGTGTTGTATTTTTGTCCCTGAAATAAAATTTTATGGCTTAGTGTTTTGGAAGGAGACTCACATTAAAAGTGGTTACCTTTTATACTTGGTAGGATGAAGCCATTGTTTAATACTACAGTATATAGAAGCAGTTTTTTAATGAAATTATCAAATTGTTTTAGTTCTAACAATATGGCATCCAAGTCATTTTTTCTTTTCTTCAACCATTATTAAAATAATTTCTGTATGTGGTGACTCTGACTCTAGTCATTAGTGTAAAACAATTTCTGGCAGTTTAGTTCCTACTAGCTAATTTTTTTTTTTAAGAAAACTACGACATTTGATTTCTTAATTTCCCAGTTTGTTTTCAATACAAAGAGTAACCAGTGCAATGCATAAAATCCTAACCAAGTATGATGTGTCTATAAAAATAATCAACTGATTTTTGCACGTAATAGATCCTCAGCTTCAGTGAGCCAACATGAGAATGGCTTATGATGTTATGTTGGTAACATTCCAGGAATATATATTTGGCATACAATTTTGGTTCACAAAGGTCCTTAAAAAATGTTTACATATGGCAGGATCAAAGTATATAAAACATATGATGTATGTAAATTGACATCTTCATACTAGTGAACAAATAGCAATTGATAATGCAATTAATTTTTGGATGACAGTGCACATTGTCAAGTCATGTAATTAGAATAAATGTATACTACTTACTCCTTGAACCATGCATTTTGCACACCTGAGGTTTAATTTTCACATATTGAACTTCACTGACTTGATGGTAGTTTGTGGACAAGTCTTCAGAAACATTTATAAAAATTTGCTTGTTGATGAGGGTCTTAAATGGGCAAATTTTTCAAAACTTCAGATGCTATTGATTCTGAAAACTAAAATAGTTTGCTAATGTTGAATGTGTTAGAGAATAATTTAGCTTTATATACGGGAAGAGAAAACTTAGGAATAAATGAATTTGAAGACTTTAGACATTTTCGGTAGGTATGGAGGAGATCCATGCCCCAGTGAGTCTCATAATAGCTCCTGCTTGAGAATTGCTGTTCTTGACAAAAATGTATCAAGTGGTTTAGGGTGTTGGGATAAGAAAATGATTTAAGGTCCCCTGGTCTAGATTAGAGCATTTGGTGCTTAATCTTCTAGGGACAGAAAGACATAAAAGAATCAAAGGCTAATGGATGCTTTTTCTAGAAAAATGTTTATACCCCCATGTACTTTAGACTGTCTAATGCAATGCAAATAAATACTTGTTAAGTCTAGAAGACTTAACAATTGGCACTTCATTCCTATTCATCTTGTCCTGAATTGGGGAGAATTGGATAGGATTTAGGTTTGTTTTGCTTGTTTGTTTTAAAACCTAAGTCACTAGTAATTAAACAGGAAAGACATAGCCTTTCAGAGGTGAAGAAGGAATGTCTGTTGATTATAAGTACCTCCCAATACTTTGTCCTTAAAAATACTCCCTTTTTAAGTGTAAGGAAAAAAAGTTTCAAGGTGGTTCACCTACCCTGCAAATGGAGGGAGGCAGTTTGAACTAGTGGACTAGCACTGCTGAATGACTACATTTGGTTTCCTATTTAAGTTCACTGGGATGGTAAAAAGCAGTGTAAACCTGAAAGGATTTGGGTACTGTTTTAGCGCTAGCAAGGCGTAGGTTAAATTACAAGTTAAGTAAGTAGGAAGGAAATAATTTGTAGTTAAGAAACCCACGTTGAAGGCAGAGAAGCAAAGAACAAATCACACAAAATAGGAATCCAAATGTCAGTAGTTACAGTAAATGTAAATACCATAAACTTGCCAGTTTAAAAACTATGTGGTTTTTACAAAGATAATTCTTAAACACACTGATGTAATAGTTTAAATTGATAGAATAAGAAAATGCCAGTCAAATGAAATTGTGAAACTATTAAATAAAATTGACTTTAAGGTGAAAAAAGTAAGTGTTGGGATAAAAAGTGAGCTTTAATAATGATAAATGGAGCAATTCACCAGGAATAAAAACTCAAGCTTTGAAATCTATAAAGCAATTGACAGTTACAAAGAGAAATTTAGGCCCAAGGTATCTCTGATAACTAATAGTAGGTAATAAGTAATTAAAAGAATAGAATTTTAAAAGCTAGATCTAATAGACTTACATAAACTGTCACTCAACAGTTAGGTAAAACTTTAAGTATACATAGAATATTTATAAAAATATCAGTAAACCACAAAGCAGATCTCAACAAACATCAAAGACCATTATACAGATTTTCAGACAATAGCACAATAAGACTAGAAGTAACCTGTGAAGACAGCCCAAAAGAAATTCTTACACACATATGCTTGAGTTGAAAAAATTAACTTCATGAAACATCAAAGCATGTTAAGAATTAGAAAATACTTCTAATGGAATGACAATATAAACTTCTTACATACTTTTGAGATATTTTTCATCTTAAATTGCAAATGCACCTCTTTTGGATTTAAGATCTATATTTCTCATTGCAATACACAAGAATGCACGTAAGTGTTCAGCAATATTTAAATAAATGAAAGCTGCATGTAAGACTTGATAACGGGACTCCTGGGTGGCTCAGTCAGTTAAGCATCTGCCTTCAGCTCAGGTCATGATCCCAGGGTCCTGGAATTGAGCCCTGCATTGGGCTTCTTGCTCAGCGGGGAGCCCGCTTCTTTCTCTGCCTGCTGCTCCCCCTGCTTGTGCTCACTCGCTCTCTCTGACAAATAAAATCTTAAAAAAAAAAAAAAAGGGTAATGTGCAACTAGAGTACTATTTTAGAAGTTCATGTTTCAGGGCACCTGGGTAGCTCAGTCAGTTGAGCATCCGACTCTCAGTTTCAGCTCAGGGCATGATGTCAGGGTTGTGAGGTCAAGCCCCAGGTTGGGCTCCACGCTGAGCATGGAGCCTGCTTGGTATTCTCTCCCTATCCCTCTACCCCCCCCAAATAAATAAATACAATCTTTAAAAAAAAACAAAAGTTTCTATGCTTCAATGCATACACTGAAAATGAAGATTAAAAATGTAATGACCCTAATCATCCTAGTAAAGGAGAAAGACAATAGCAAAATAAACCTAAAGAAATTAGAATGAAAGAATAAGAGGAAAAATTAATAGCAAGTGGAATAAAGGATCAACAAAATCAAAACCTCTATCCGAAAATAATTTTTTAAAAAGCCTCTAGCAAAATTGATGAAGGAAGAAACATAATCATCAAATCAACTTTGAGTTAAAAATTTACCCATAAAAGGTAAACCAAGACCAGAATGTCTTACAAATATCCTAGAAATGAGACCTTTTAAACTTCAGAAATTAAGGACACTTCCTAATTCCTTTTATAAAACCAGTTTCACAGTGTACTCTTGATATACCATGCCAGAAATGGATGGTATGAGGAATAAAATTACTTGCCTAAACCCAATCATGCACATAAATGCAACAAATTACAAAATTTCTAAATACTAGCAAACTAAATTTGTAAATATATTAAAAATATGTTATCAGATTAGTTTTATCCCAAGGATACAAGAGTGGTTTAATGTTAGGAAATCTCTTATCATTCCCCACATTGACTAAGAAAAAAAATATATTTTTTTTAAAGATTTATTCATTTCACAGAGACAGCCAGTGAGCGAGGGAACACAGCAGGGGGAGTGGGAGAGGAAGAAGCAGGCTCCTAGCAGAGGAGCCTGATGTGGGGCTCGATCCCAGAACGCCGGGATCACGCCCTGAGCCAAAGGCAGATGCTTAACAACTGCGCCACCCAGGCACCCCAAGAAAGAAAATATTTTAACAGTTGCTTGAGAGTACATTTCATTGCTCATTTATGATTTAAAAAAATAATCTTCTACTTAGTCCAAGCCACCATCGTCCTCCATCTACATTATTACAGTAGTGTACTAACGGGTCTTCCTGACATCCCAACACAACTCAAAAATATCCTTTTAAAACTTGTATATCAGATCATAGGTCACTCTTCTGATTAAAACACTCCATAGATCTCCACAGCATTCAGTAAAACCCAAAGTCCTTACCGTATCGTGCAAAGCCCTACATGATCTGTACCATTTACTCTTACCTCATATTTTACTGCTTTCTTCCTCCATCACAGAGCTCCAACACAATGATTATCTTCTGTTTTAAGAGCACTGTTAAAAGATAAAGAGAAAAATCTTTAAAGTTGCCAGAGAACAAAGACCATTCCCCCTCTAAGGAGCAACAAGACGACTAGTTGATGACTGAATTTCCAAGAGAAATGATAGAATCCAGAAGACAGATTTTCACTACTGACAGAGTAAAGTGAAACAAAAATCTACCAACCTAGGATTCTATACGCCATGAAAATATCCTTCAAAATGAAGACAAAATATTCTTTCATGTAAAAGCTCTTAAATCTGCACTAATAGGGAATTCTTCAGACAGAAGGAAAAGAAAGCACCAGAAAATATAAATGTATGGGTAAATCTAAATATTTTTTAAACTTTTTTTAAAGATATTTATTTATTAGAGAGAGGGAGCACAAATAGGCAGAGCGGAAGGCAGAGGGAGAGGGAGAAGCAGACTCCCTGCTGAGCAGGGAGCCTGATGTGGGGCTTGATCCCAGAACCCTGGGATCATGACCTGAGTCAAAGGCAGACACTTAACCAGACTTAGCAACCCAGGTGCCCCGGGTAAATCTAAATATTAAATGTATTTTTAAAAATACTGTCTTGGGGTGCCCGGCTTGTTCAGTGGGTAGAGCATGTGACTCTTGATCTCAGCATCATGAGTTCAACCCACGTTTGGCACAGAGATTACTTTAAAAAAAATGTCTTGATCACGATATAAGTGATAATGCATGACAAAAAATAAGAACCAAAACCAGCTTCTGAGTTTTGCAAATTTTTGTCTCAGATGCTCTTCTTCCTTGAGTAACACAAGTGAAATGCAACAAATAATTTATATGAGTCAGCTGTTAAATGAACTTACATGTGTGTTGTATATATACACTATTACAATTCAATTTCTAAATGTCACTGTTGTGATGCTATCTCCTGTAGGTACATTTTTAAGAATCAGGTTTCTAAATTTCGAATACTTTTGTATATTTACCTTTCCTTGGTGCAAAGAGGTTTATAACATCTTTTTAATTTGTTGTGACATTATATACATCCTTCTTTATGCCTGTTACCACTTTTTTTTTTTAAGATTTTATTTATTTATTTGACAGAGAGAGACAGCCAGCAAGAGAGGGAATACAAGCAGGGGGAGTGGGAGAGGAAGAAGCAGGCGCCTAGCGGAGGAGCCTGATGTGGGACTCGATCCCATAATGCCGGGATCACGCCCTGAGCTGAAGGCAGATGCTTGACAACTGCGCCACCCAGGCGCCCCGCCTGTTACCACTTCTAACATTAAATTCCACAGAGGTCTAGTTCCAGGCCAAACCCTTATACATGATCCTTCAGGTTCAATGACAGGCAATTGCACAGGCTTTACCAAGCTGGCCTCATGGGGGAAAACTTCCCTCCTCACAACAGACTTGGTGCATGGTCAGTGTATTGCAGTCTCCGGAAGGAGTTGCGATCAAGGACTCAGACCCTCATTCCGTCCCTGAGCCAACATTGCTGATACACATTCAGCATCCCTAGCCCAACTGCCTCCATACAGTGGAGCCTCTACCAAGACTTCCTTATCAGGGAACCTTGACTAAAACTTTTTTCCCTTCTGACTCAGTACTTTACTCCTAGCCATTACCCCATTTCCTTCTCCCAAGCCCCAAGTCCATAAAATGGTAGGACTGTTTTGTCCAGTTCTTCAGCAGTGAGACATTTTCCACTGCCAACACTGCCTATCATCTGACTGACCCAGGCCTGGTACCATTCCATGATAAAAAAATGGAACATTGAAGAGCTAGCATTTTTCTTTGCTTCTTACCTGCAGTAGTAGCACAGGAAGTGAATAAAGCCTTCATGATTACTTTCAGTTAGGCTCACTGTCCTATTCGACTACATTGACATTTGACAGTTTGATAGAAAATTCTTCAATTTCCTTTTTTGATTTTCACTGGGCTAGTATTTTAATCTTTATTTCTTTGTATCGGTTTTTTTAATTTACATTGTGGTTAGTTAACATATAGTGTAATATTGGTTTCAGGAGTAGAATTCAGTGGTTCATCACTTACCTATAACACTCCATGCTCATCACAAGTGCCCTCCTTATTACCCATCACCCATTTAGCCCATTCCCCTGTCCACCACCCTTCATCAACCCTCAGTTTGTTCTCTATAGTTAAGAGTCTCTTCTTGTTTGCTTCTCTTTTTTCCTCTTCTACATTCATCCGTTTTGTTTCTTCAATTCCACATATGAGCAAAATGATGGTATTTGTCTTTCTCTGACTTATTTCACTTAGCATGATGCACTCTAGCTGGATCCATGACATTACAAATGGCAAGATTTCATTTTTTCTTATGGCTGAGTAATATTCCATTATTTATATATATTTATATATATAATATATATATAAATCAGGTTTATATATATTTATATATAATATATATATTATATATATATAAATATGTGCATGCCACCTCTTCTTTATCCATTCATTAGTCAATGAGTATTTGGGCTCTTTCCATAATTTGGCTATTGTTGATAATGCTGCTACAAACATCAGGGTGCACATATCCCTCTGAATCAAGTATGTTTGTATCCTTTGGATAAATACCTAGTAGTGTAATTGCGGGATCATAGCATAGTTCTATTTTTACTTTTTGAGGAACCTCCATATTCTTTTCCAATTTTAGTATATGTGCTGCTGAAGCAAGCACGATTCTGTTTTCCAGAGTCACTGCACCAATTTGCATTCCCACGAACAGTGAAAAGGGTTCCCCTTTCTTAGCATGCTTGCCAACCTCTGTTATTTTCCTGTGTTGTTAATTTTAGGCATTCTGAAAGGTGTGAGGTGGTCTCATTGTGGTTTTGATTTGTATTTCCCTGATGAAAATGATGTTGAGCATCTTTTCATATGTCTGTTCGCAATCTTAATGTCTTCTTTCAAAAAATGTCCATGCATGTCTTCCGCCCATTTCTTAACTGGATTGTCTTATGGGTGTTGGGTTTGATAAGTTCTTTGTATGTTTTGGACACTAACCCTTCATCAGGTATGTCATTTGCAAATATCTTCTCCCAAACCGTAGGTTGCCTTTTTAGGTTTGTTGATTGTTTCCTTTGCTGTGAAGCTTTGTATCTTGATGAAATCTCAATAGTTCATTTTTGCTTTTGTTTCCCTTGCCTCTGGTGACATGTCTAGTAAGAAGTTGCTACAGCCAAGGCCAAAGAGGTTACTACCTGTGTTCTCCTCTAAGATTTTGATGGCTTCTGTGTCTCACATTTAAGTCTTCTGTCCATTTTGAGTTTCTTTTTGTGTATGATGTAAGAAAGTGGTCCGATTCATTCTTCTGCATGCTCCTGTCCAGTTTTCCCAACACCATCTGTTGAAGAGATTGTTATTTTCCATTGGATTTTCTTTGCTCCTTCAACCTTTGAGGTTGAAGATTAGTTGACCATATAGTTGTGGGTCCATTTCTGGGTTCTCTGTTCTGTTCCATCGACCTATGTGTCTGTTTTTCTGCCAGTACCACACTGTTTTGATCACTACAGCTTTGCAATGTAGCCTGAAATCCAGAATTGTGATGCCTCCAGCTTTGCTTTTCCCAGATTGCTTTGGCTATTTGGGGTCTTTTGTGGTAATGTACAAATTTTAGGATTGTTTGGTCTGACTGTGTGAAAAATGCTGGTGGCATTTTGATAGGGATTGCTTTAAATGTGTAGATTGCTTTGGGTAGTATAGACATTTAAACAATATTTGTTCTTCTAATCATTAAGCATAGAATGTTTTTCCATTTCTTTTTGTCCTCTTCAATTTCTTTCCTAAGTGTTCTATAGTTTTCAGAATTCAGATCCTTTACCTCCTTGGTTAGGTTTATTCCTAGGTATCTTATGGCTTTTGGTGCAATTTTAAATGGGATCCATTCTTGATTTCTCTTTCTTCTGCTTCATTATTGGTGTACAGAAATGCAACATATTTCTGTATGTTGATTTTGTATCCTACGACTTTACTGAATTTGTGTATCAGTTCTAGCAATTTTTCGGTGGAGTCTTGGGTTTTCTACATAAAGTATCATGTTGTCTGCAAAGAGTGAAAGTTTGACTTCTTTGTAGATTTGGATGCCTTTTATTTCTTTTTGTTGTCTGATTGCTGAGGCTAGGACTTCTAGTACTATGTTAAATAACAGTGAGTGGACATTCCTGTCTTGCTCCTGACCATAAAATAAAAGCTCTGTTTTTTCCCCATTGAGAATGATATTAGCTGTGGGTCTTTCGTATAGAGTCTTTATGATGTTGAGGTATGTTCCCTTTATCTCTACTTTGTTGAGGATTTTTATCAAGCAAGGATGCTATACTTAGTCAAATGCTTTTTCTGCTTTGGTTGAGAGGATCATATGGCTCTTACCTCTTTTTTTAATTATTATTAATGTGGTGTATGACCTTGATTGATTTGTGAATATTGAGCCACCCCCTGCAGCCCAGAAATAAATCCCACTTGATTGTGTTGAATGATTCTTTTAATGTACTGTTGGATTCTATTTGCTAGTATCTTGGTGAGAATTTTTGTATCCATGTTCATCAGAGATACTGGCCTGTAATTCCCTCTTTTAGGGGGATCTTTGTCTGGTTTTGTAATCAAGGTAATACTGGCCTCATAGAAGCAATCTGGAAGTTTTCTTTCCATTTCTGTTTTTTGGAACAGTTTGAGAATAGGTATTAACTCTTCTTTAAATGTTTGATACAATTCCCCTGGGAATTGTATCTGGCCCTGGACTTTTGTTTGTTGGGAGATTTTTGATTACTAATTCAATTTCTTTGCTGGTTATGGGTCTGTTCGAATTTTCTATTTCTTCCTCTTTGAGTTTTGATAGTTTATATGTTTTTAGAATTTATCCAATTCTTCCAGATTGCCTAATTTGTTGGCATATAATTGTTCATAATATTTTCTTATAATTGTTTGTATCTCTGTGGTGTTGGTTGTGATCTCTCCTCTTTCATTTGTGATTTGATTTATTTGGGTCCTTTCTCTTTTATTTTTGATAAGTCTGGCTAGAAGTTTAACAGTTTAATTCTTTCAAAGAACCAGTTCTAGTTTCATTGATTTGTTCTCCTGTTTTTTCTGTTTCTATATCACTTATTTCGGCTTTAGTCTTTATTATTTCTTCTTCTTCTGGCTTTAGGCTTTATTTGCTGTTCCTTTTTTTAGCTCCTTTAGGTGTAAGGTTAGGTTGTATATTTGAGACTTTTCTTGCTTCTTGAGGTAGGCCTGTATTGCTGTATACTTCCCTGTTATGACTGCTTTGCTGCATCCCCAAGGTTTTGGACTGTTGTATTTTCATTTTCATATACTTCCGTGTATTTTTTAATTCTTCTTTAATTTCTTGGTTAACCCAGTCATTCTTTTTTTTTTTTTAAGATTTTATTTATTTATTTGAAAGAGAGAGTGCACGAGCAGGGGGAGGGGCAGAGAGAGAGGGAGAAGCAGACTCCCTGGCTGAACAAGGAGCCTGACATGGGGCTAGATCCCAGGACCCTGGGATCATGGCCTGAGCTGAAGGCAGAAGCTTAATCGACTGAGCCACCCAGGCTCCCCAACCCATTCATTCTTTAGTAGGATCTTTTTTTTTTTTTAATTTGACAGAGAGAGAGACAGCCAGCGAGAGAGGGAACACAAGCAGGGGGAGTGGGAGAGGAAGAAGCAGGCTCCCAGCGGAGCAGGGAGCCTGATGTGGGGCTTGATCCCAGGACCCTGGGATGCTTAACAACTGAGCCACCCAGGCGCCCCAGGATCTTCTTTACCTACATGTATTTGTGGTCTTTCCAAACTTTTTCTTGCTATCGATTCCAAGTTTTATAGCATTCTGGTCAGAAAACATGCATGGTATAATCTCAGTCTTTTTGTATTTGTTGAGACCTGATTTGTGACCTAGTATGTGATTTATTCTGGCGAATGTTCCATGTCCACTCAGAAAGAATGTATTTTGCTGCTTTAGGATGAAGTGTTCTTAATATATCTGTTAAGTCCATTTGGTCTAGTGTGTCATTCAAAGCCGTTGTTTCCTTGTTGATTTTCTGCTTTGATGATCTTTCCACTGCTGTAAAGTCTGCTATTATTGTGTTATTATCAATGAGCTCCTTTATGTTTGTTATTAATTGCTTTATATATTTGGCTGCTCCCTGGTTGGAGGCATAAATATTTACATTTGTTAGAACTTCTTGTTGGATAGACCCCTTTATTATGATATAGTGTCCTTCCTCAGCTCTTGTTACAGCCTTTGGTTTAAAATATAGTTTGTCTGTTTTAAGTATGGGTATGCCAGCTTTTTTTGATGTCCATTAGCATGATAAATCATTCTCCATTCCCCCACTTTCAGTCTGTAGGTGTCTTTTGGTCTAAAGTGAGTCTCTTGTAGGCAGCACATAGATGGTTCTTGTTTTTTTCATCCATTCTGATATCCTGTGTCTTGATTGGAGCATTAAGTCCATTTACATTCAGAGTGATTATTGATAGATATGAATTTACCTGTTAAGTTGTTGTTTCTAGGGATTTTCTCTGTTCCCTTCTAGGTTTTGTCACTTTTGGTCTTTCTTCGTCTTCCCCAAAGAGTCCCCTTTAATATTTCTTGCAGGGATGGCTTAGTGGTCACAAACTCCTCTAGTTTTTGTTTGTCTGGGAAACCTTTTATCTTTCCTTCTATTCCTAATGACAGCCTTGCTGGATAAAGTATTCTTGGCTGCATGTTTTTCCCATTCAGCACATTGAATATATTATGCTACTTTCTTCTGCTCTACCAGGTTTCTGCGGACAGGCCTGCTGCCAGCCTTGTCTTCCCTTGTAAGTTAGGGATTTCTTTTCCCTTGCTGCTCTCAGGATTTTTTTCCCTTATCCCTGTATTTTGCAAATTTTACTACAATAGGTCTTGGTGTTGGCCTGTTTTTGTTGATTCTGATGGGAGTTCTCTGTGCCTCCTGGATTTGGATGTCTGTTTCCTTCCCCATATTAGAGAAGTTTTGGCTATAATTTGCTCAAATAAACCTTCTGCCCCTTTCCCCTCTTTTCTTCCTCTGGGACTCCTATGATATGAATGTTATTACGCTTTATGGAATCACTGAGTTCCCTTAGTCTACATTCATGATCCAATATTTTTCTTTCCCTCTTCTTTATTTTTCCACGATTTTATCTTCTATATCACATATTCATTCCTCTGTTTCTTCCATCCTTGTGGTTATTACCTCCAGACAGTTTCACATCTCAGTTATAGCATTTTTTTATTTAGGCCTGACTAGTTTTAGGCCTCTTATCTCTGTGGTAAGAGACTCCCTGGTGTATTCTATGCCTTTCTCAAGTCCAGCTCATATCCCTATGATTGTTGTTTTAAATTCTAGTTCAGGCATGTTACATCTATCTGTTTTGTTTAGATCCTTGGCTATGATGTTTTCTTGTTTTTTCTTTGGGGGTGACTTCCTCTGTCTTGGCATTTTGTCTAGATCTCTGTCTTCTGTGTGTTAGGAAAGCCCTTTATGTTTCCTATTCCTTCGTAATGACTATATTAAGAATAGGTCATATACTGTCCAGGGCCCGGAGCTTCAGGAAGTGTGTCTGTTGGATGCCGTGTGTACTCTGCTGTTGTGTTTTGGCTACTCTTTCCTTCCAGGCAGTCCTCTGCAGAGTTTCTCTTTGCCTTCAGTGGGGAGTGTTTGGACCTTGTCCAGTGTGTGGTGAGTTTTAACTAGGTGTATTTTGGTCTGCTTGTTCAAAGAGGCTAGGTCCTGGGACACCTGGGCGGCTCAGTTAGTTAAGCATCCGACTCTTGATTTTGGCTCAGGTCATGATCTCAGGGTTGTGGGATTGTGCCCTGTGTTGGGCTCCATGCTGGGCATGGAGCCTGCTGAGATTCTCTCTCTCCCTCTCCCTCTGCCCCTCCCCTTTAAAAAAGAGCTTAGATCCTGTTTCCACTAGAACTGCAGCTTTGCAGCATTCTATGGTCAGTAGAATTGGTGCGTCCAGGGAGGTTTGTGCTGGTCTTCTGGGGGAAGAGCCCATTGCTGCTCTAGCTCGCAGACACACTTGTAGTAAAAAAGCTAGAACACAGAAGGGGCAGGGCTTGGTGTAAGTATCTGAGCCTCCACTGTGGGTGCTGTGATGCTCACTGAAGTCTGCCCATGCTGATGGGCAGGGGTAGAAATGGCATCAGCCAGTTCTCTCATCCCCCAGAGAGGGGAGTTCACACCGCTGGTGTTCAGGAAGCCCTCACATACGAGTGACCAATCTCCCCTTGTGAGTCCCAGGCATTCCTCAAATGCCTGTCTTCACCCTTGCCTCTGTCTGAGTCATCTGCTCACCCAACAGCACAGCTCCTGTGTTTTATCTCAGGTGCATCTGCTAGGTTTCAAAACTCCAAATTTTCGGGACCCGGCACAGCATGGGTCCATACTGTGGGTCTCACCACACTGTGGCCCGTGCTAGTTTGTCCTAGAAGGGCAGTTGCATGAACACACAGGGGCCTGGAGTTTATGGTAAAGCATATCAAAAAGCCAGCATCAGGTTAGCTGCCCTCAGCAGGTGTCTCTGCTCTTCTGCTAATGAACGGGGTAGCTCCATGGCACTCACCAGTTCTTTTGCCCCCTAAGAAGCAGTGGACCTCTCCCAAATGCACTCCAAGAAAGGAAACTGTCTCTCCCAATGTGACCCAGAGGACCCTTACACCACACTGTCCACTCCCGGGCCTCTGCCCTCCTCCGAAGGAGCACCTCTATGCCTGCCACATCTACCCCAGTGATGACATGGACTTCTAAACCTTCAGTCTTAGAGCACTTGTAAAAACTTGTGATAATCAGCCCCTCTCATTTACCCAATGGTTTTAGGAAAGTGTTTTTCTTGTGCAATCCCCTGCATACTGTTCTTACTCTCTCCTCTTTTTGTGATCAGGGCTTCCTCCCCTCTGCAGCACCTTGTGATTCTTTTCTCCCCCAAATCATGTCTCCGCACCAACTACCTTCCACAATGCAGCCTCTTTTCTCCCTCTAGTTGTACAGTTTGTTCTCTCAGTCCTCAGATTGATTTTTGGGTGTTCAGAATGATTTGAAATAAAATAATCAAACAAAAGTCATAGAACTGAAGAATATAATAACCTCTCTGAAAACTACACTAGAGGGGTTCAACATCAGGTTGCATGAAACAGAGAAAAAGATCAGTCAACTCTAAGGCAAGGCAGTATGACTCATCCAATCACAGCAGAAAAAAAATAAAGAATGGAAAGAGGTAAAAATATCTTAAGGGATTTATAAGGTAACATCAAGTAAACTAACACTCATAAGGGTCCCAGAAAAAGAAGGGTCAAAATCTTTCCTTAAGCAATAATGGCTGAAAACATCCCTAACCTAGGGAAGGAAACAGACATCCAGATCTAAGATGCCCATTTCAAAAAAAGGGCATTTCAAAAAAGATGAATACAAAGAGACCCACAATAGGATACAGTATAAAATTTAAAGGCCAAAAAAATATTAAAAGCAACAAGAGAAAAACAATTTGTTACATAAAAGGGAACCCTTAACTTTCCAATAAGTGCTCTAAGACTGAAGGTTTAGAATAAGTAATGAATAACTCATGGGGATGAAAGCAACAGAATATGGAATGTCATCAATGGCATTTTAATAGTATTATAGGATGAGATGGTAGCTACACTTGTTGTGAGCATAGCGTTGTGTATAGAGTTGTCGCATCACTATGGTGTACACCTGAAACTAATGTAACATTCTATGTCAACTCTACTTCAATAAAAAAAAAAAAATTAAGGAACACCAAAAGACTATCGGTATATTTTTTTAGCAGAGACTTTGTGGGCCAGGAGGGAATGGCACAGTATGTTTAAAGTGTTGAAGGAAAAAAACTTGCAATCCTTGGAAGATGCTGGATTAGGAGGATTCTAAACTCATTATGTTCCATAGACACACCTGCATAACAGCCACATAGGTGTACCGAACACAGAAAACAACCCAAAGACTGGCAGAATAGACTTTCAATGGTTAATCGTAGAGAGGAGGACACATGGGAAAGGGTAGGAGGGTGGAGATGCCGCCTAGAACCAAAGTCTCAGTGAGACTAACCACAGATTGGAGGGACACCACGGCACCAAGAAGGGAAAGGAGAATGGGGTGCCTGGGTGCAGTCGTTAGGCGTCTGCCTTCGGCTCAGGGCGTGATCCCAGCGTTCCGGGATCGAGTCCCACATCGGGCTCCTCCGCTGGGAGCCTGCTTCTTCCTCTCCCACTCCCCCTGCTTGTGTTCCCTCTTTCTCTGGCTGTCTCTGTCAAATAAATAAATAAATAATCTAAAAAAAAAAAAAAAAAAAAGGAAGGGAAAGGAGAACATCCCACACCAGGCACCACAGACATGGGAACTGCACTAGGAAAACAAGTCCCTGTAACATTTGACTTTGAAAACCAGTAGGGCTTAACATCATGAATTTTTACAATCAGTGGAGCTTAACTCTGGGTAAAATTTAGAAGATTCTGTCCTGGGAGAGCCAAAAGATGATAGGAACACTGAGGTCCCACCAAGATACAGCACAGAAGCAGCACTTTGCAAAGCACCTGGGGTATAAGTGAAAATTACTAATCCCTCAACGTGTGCTGGAGGAGCAGGGATCTTTAGGAGACTTCAAGAACAAAAAGCTGATGGGCACCATTTCTCCCCCACCTCCAGCCTAAATAGTGGGATGCCTGCATGAGAAAGTATGAACACCCTCCACCTACTTTTCAAACACCACGTCCCCTCTCCCATTCTTCTGCAGATCCTCTGGATGAAAACTGCCCCACCTAGCAGGAGTTCCTCCAAAGCAGCTCCTTCCACTTTCTGTCCTGAATGCAGCCCCAGCGAGGACCAGCACCACTGCGAAGTGATTCCTGCCCTGTGGAGAAAGGAAAATGACCACACACACCAGTACATTTGCCGTCCCAGCAGCCCAACTGGTAGTGTGGAGAGAGTCGTCTGCTGATTAGTGCATCTACAGTCCCAGTCCCAGAAAAGGGTCTGGGGCAAACATATGGGCTAACTACAGGCCACACCTGCCAACAAAAGCCTCTCAGTGGACAAGGCAAGGATTGCTGGCTGTGGTCAAATGGGCTGAGGACAGGTGTCTGGTCTGACTGCTGACCTTGCTCAATTACATGCCCACAATATCCCCAGACTAGCTTGTTAACAGCACACAAGAGGCAAAATGGGCCACTGAAGCCGACTGGAATGAAAAGCAAATGAGGCTGAGCTACAACAGTGGAGCACACAAAACCCACATGGGAGCCACCTCTGACATGCCTGGTTCTGGTGAACAGGGGACATTGCACTACAGGGCAGCACAGGAACTCTTACTCACAAGGCCACACCTTTCAAGATCAGGAGACATAGCTAAGTTTCCTAACACATAGAAACAAGCACAGATAAAATGAGGAGATAGGAATGTGTCACAAATGAAAGAACAAGAACTACAGCAAAAGAACTAAATGAAAAGGAGATAAGGAATATGCCTAATAAAAAATTCAAAGTGATGGTCATAAAGATACTCACTGGACCTGAAAAAAGAATGAAGAATGTGAGACCTTTGACAAAGAAATATAAGAAAGAACCAGAGAAGCAGAACTCTACAACTAAAATTAAAAACACACTACAGGAAGTCAATAGTAGATTACAGGAGAAAGAAAAATGGATTAGTGAATTGGAAGCCAAGGTATTGGGGGAAAAAACAAGCTACACAGCAAAAAGAAAAAAGAATAATACAAAATGAGAATGGGTTAAGGGAACTGAGTTACACAATCCAGTATAATAACATTCCCATTATAGGGTTCCCAGAAGTAGAAGAGAGAGAACATTTATTTAAGGAAATAATGCCTGAAACTTCTATAACATGGAGGAAGGAAACAGATATCCAGTTCCAGGAAACCCAGAAAGTATTGAACAAAAACAACCCAAGGAGATCCATATCAAGACACACAGTAATTAAAATGGCATAAAAATAATGATAAACAGAGATTTTAAAAACAGCAAGAGAAGAGAAACCAGTTACATACAAGGGAAACCCTATAGGGCTAACAAATTTTACAGCAGAAAATTTAGAGGCCAGAAGAGTGTGGCATAAAATACTTTCCTTTCAAAGTACCGAAAGGAAAACAAAAAAACAAAAAACAACAAACAAAAAACCTGCAAACAAAAATGCTTTACCCAGCAAAGATATCATTCAGAATAGGAGAGATAAAGTTTCCCAGAAAAACAGAAGTTAAAGGAGTTCATCAACACTAAACCAGACTTACAAGAAATATTAAAGGGAGTTTCTTGAGTGGAAAGAAAAGGCCATAATCAGAAGTTAGAAAATTATAAAAGAAAAAAAAACCTCACATGTAAATACAAACATAATGAAAGTAGTAGATTAATCACTTATAAAGCCAGTACAGAGATTAAAACACAAAAGCACTAAAAATCAATTATATCTATAAAAATCAGTCATGGGATTGACAAAATAAGAGGATGTAAACTATGATATCATAAATATAAAATATCAGTGAGCAAAGAGTAAAAATGCAGTGTAGGGACCATCACCTTAATATAAAGTACTATAGGCACAAAATGTTACATATGAGTCTAATGGTAACCACAAGTCAACAACTGTAATAGAGCTGAGGCTCCTGGGTGGCTCAATCAGTTAAGTATCTGCCTTCGGCTCAGGTCATGATTCCAGGGGCCTGGGATCAAGCCCCACGTGAGGCTCCCTGCTCAGCTGTGAGCCTGCTTCCCTCTCTCCCTCTGCCTCTGTCCCCTTCTCATGCTCTCTCTCAAATAAATAAATAAAATCTTTGCAAAAAAACCTGTAATAGATACACACACACACACATATACACACAAAGAGAAAGAAATCAAAGCATATCACTAAACAAGCCAGCAAACCATGAAAGAGAAGAGCAAGAGAAGGTGACACAGGAGAACTACAAACACAATCATAATACAAGTAACAAAATAGCAATCAATATAGCAACAAAATACCTATCAATAATTACTTTGAATGTAAATGCACTAAATGCTCTAATCAAAGATACAGAGTAACTGAATGAATAAAAAAGCAAGACCCTTCTTTATGCTATCTACAAGAGATTCACTTCAGACCTAAAGACATGCAGATTCAAAAGACTGAAAGTGAAGGCATGGAAAAATGTTTACCACAAACAAACCTGGGGTAGCAATACATATATCAGACAAAACAGACTTCAAAACAAAGACTGTTACAAGGGACAAAGAAAGACATAATGATAAAGTAATAAAGGGAAATAATCAATAAGAAGATATACAAATGATAAATATATAAGCACCCAACATGGGAGCACCTAAGTACATAAAACAAATACTAACAGAAACAAAGGAAGAAATTGGCAGTACAATAATAGTAGGGGACTTTAAAACCCCACCTAAATCAATGGATAAATCATCCATACAGAAAATCAAGAAGGAAACAGTGGCTTTGAATGACACACTGGACCAGATGGAACTAACAGACATATTGAGACCATTTCACCCAAAACCAGTAGAAAATGCATTCTTTTCTAGTGTACATGGATCATTTTCCAGAATAGATCACATGTAAGATCACAAAACAAGTCTCAATAAGTTAAAAAATACTGAAATCACATTAAGCATCTTTTCCAACCACAATGGTATAAAACTGGAAATCAATCACAAGACAAAAATGACAACTACATGGAGGCTAAATGACATGCTACTAAACAATGGATGAGACAACCAAGAAATCAAAGAGGAAATCAAAAATACATGGAGACAAATGAAAACACAACAAACCAAAATCTTTGGGAAATATCAAAAGCTGTTCTTAGAGAAAAGTTTAGAGCAAAACAGACTTAAGAAGGAAAATCTCAAAAAAATAACCAAACCTTACACCTAAAGGAGGTTGAAAAAGAAGAAAAAACAGGGGTGCATGGGTGGCTCAGTTGTTAAGCATCTGCCTTCGGCTCAGGGCGTGATCCCAGGGTCCTGGGATCAAGCCCCACATCAGGCTCCCTGCTCCGCTGGGAGCCTCCTTCTTCCTCTCCCACTCCCCCTGCTTGCGTTCCCTCTCTCACTGACTGTCTCTCTCTCTGTCAAATAAATAAATAAAATCTTAAAAAAAAAAAGAAAGAAAGAAAGAAAGAAAAGAAAAAGAAGAAAAAACAAAACCCCAAACCAGTACAAGAAAGGAAATAAGTGAAATAGAGTAAAAAACAATAAAACAGATCTGTGAAACCAGGACTTGGTTCTTTGAAAATGTTAACAAAATTGATAAACCTTTAGCCAGACTCATCAAGAAAAAGAAGAGGTTCAAATAAATAAAATCAGAAAAGAAGAAGGAAAATAACCGACATCATAGAAATACAAAAGTTTAGAAGATTATGAAAAATTGTATACCAACACATTGGACAACCTAGAAGAAACAGAAAATTCCTAGAAACATAGAACATCTGAAAACTGAATTAAAAAGAATTAGAAAATTTGAACAGACCAATTATTAGCAATGAAATTGAATCAGTAATAAAAAAAACTCAAAACAAACCAAAAGCCCAAGACAACACGGCTTCATAGGTGAATTCTACCAAATATTTAAAGAAGAGTTAATATCTACTCTTCTCAAACTATCCCAAAAAATAGAAGAGGAAGAAAAACTTCCAAATTCATTCTATGAGGCCAGCATTACCCTGATACCAAAACCAGAAAAGACACTACAAAAAATGAAAACTACAGTGCAGTATCTCTGATGAACTTACAGGCAAAAATATTCAACAAAATATGAACAAACCAAATCCAACAATACATCAAAAAAATCATTCACTGCAATCAAGCAGGATTTATTCCAGGGATACAAGAATGGTTCAATATTTGCAAATCAATCAATATGATACACCTCATTAACAAAAGAAAGATAAAAATCATATGATCATCTCAATAGATACAGAATAATTATTTGACAAATTACAACAGCCATTCTAATTTTTTTAAAAAGTGGATTTAGAGGGAACATACCTCAACATAGCAAAGGCCTTAAGTGAAAAACCCACAACTAACATCATACTCTAAGATAAGGAACAAGACAAGGATGTCCATTCTCACTCTTCTATTCATCATAGTACTGGAAGTCCTAGCCACAGCAATCAGACAAAAAAGAAATAAAAGGCATCCAAATCGGTAAGGAAGAAGTAAAACTTTCATTATTTACAGATGACAAGATACTATATATAGAAAACCCTAAAGACTCCACCAAAAAACTAGTAGAACTGAAATATTAATTTGGAAAAGTCACAGGATACAAAATTAATACACAAAAATCTGTTGCATTTCTATACACTAATAATATAGCAGAAAAAGAAGTTAAGGAACAATTATATTTATACTTGCACCAAAAAGAATAAAATACCTAGGAATAAACTTAACCAAGGATCTGTACTGTGAAAACTAAATACAGTGATAAAAGAAACTGAAGATGATACAAACAAATAAAAAGATATACCATGCTACTTAAGGATTGGAAGAATAGATATTGTTAAATGTCTATACCTCCCAAAGCAATCTCCAGATTTAATGCAATCCCTATCAAAACACCAACATCTTTCACAGAACTAGAACAAATAATCCTAAAATTCATAGAGCCACAAAAGACCCCCTGATCTCAAAGCAATCCTGAGAAAGAACAAACCTTAGATATCATAATTCTAGATTTCAAGAGATATTACAAAGCTGTAGTAATGAAAACAGTGTGGTACTGGCCCCAAAATAGACACATAGGTAAATGCAACAGAATAGAGTCCAGAAATAAACCTCCACTTTTAGAGTTAATTGACCTATGACAAAGGAGGCAAGAATATACAATGAAAATAAGATAGTCTCTTCAACAAATGATGTTGGGAAAACTGGACAACTACATGCAAAAAAAAAAAAAAAAACTGGACAGCTTTCTGACACCATAGACAAAAAAAAAAAAAACTCAAAATGATTTAGAGACCTAAATATAAGACCTGAAACCATAAAATTCATACAAGAAAATCTAGGCAGTAATTCTTTCATATCAGCCATAGAAACATTTTTCTAGGTATGTCTCCTCTGCCAAGGGTAACAAAACAAAAATAAACTATTGGGACTACTTCAAACTAAAAAGCTTTTGCACAGCCAAGAAAACCATTAACCTACTGAATGGGAGAAAGTATTTGTAAATGATATATCCAATAAAGGGTTAATACACAAAACATATAAAGAATTTATATAACAACACCAAAAAAATCAAATAATCCAATTAAAATTAGGCAGAGGAGAAAAAAATGGGCAGAGGACTGGAATAGACATTTTTCTAAGGAAGACATAGATAGCCAACAGATACGTGAAAAGATGCTTAATATCTCTAATAATCAGAGGAATGCAAATTAAAACCACAATGAAGTATCACCTTATACCTATCAGAATGGCTAAAATTAAAAAGAGAAGAAACAACAAGTGTTGGTGAGGATGTGGAGAAAAGGAATCCTCATGCACTACTGTTAAGAATGCAAGCTTGTGCAGTCACTAGAGAAAAGAGTATGGAGTTTCCTCAAAAAATTAAAAATAGTGGTGCCTGGGTAGCTCAGTCAGTTAAGCATCTGCCTTCAGCTCAGTTCCTGATCCCAGGGTCCTGGGATTGAGCCCCACATCAGGCTGCCCATTCAGCGGTAAGCCTGCTTCTCCCTCTCCCTCTGCCCCTCCCCCTGCTTGTGCTCTCTCTCTCTCTTAAATAAATAAATAATCTTTAAAAAAAATAAATCTGAAATAGTGATACTTTCAGTTTGTTTAAAAAAAATTGAAAATAGAATTACTTTATAATCCAGTAATTCCACTACTGCGTATTTAACCAAAGAAAACAAAAACACTAAGTTGAAAAGATATATATACCCCTATGTTTATTGCAGCATTAGTATCTACAATAGCCAAGATATGCAAACAATCCAAATGTCCATCTATGGATGAATGAATAAAGAAGGTATGGAATATATCTACAATGGAATATTACTCAGCCATAAGAATGAAATCTTGCCATTTCAACAACATGTGTGGACCTAGATGGTATATTCCTAAGTGAAATTTTCAAAATTAGTCAAAGAAAGACAAATACCATATGATTTTACTCATATGTGGAATTTAAGAAAGAAAACAAATGAAGAAAGAAAAAAAGACAAACAATAAAAGATACCCTTAAGTCCAGAAAACTAACTAATGGTTGCCAGAAGGGAGCTGGGAGAGGGGCGATAAAGGCTGTAATAGATAAAGGGGATTAAGAGTACATTTATCTTTATGAGCATGAAGAAAGTATAGGATTGTTGAGTCATTATACTATATTATCTGAAAATAATATAGCTCTGTATGTCAATTACATTTAAAAAATAAAATTCAAAAAAAAGCACAACCAAGAATACTCTACCCAGCAAAGTTACCATTCAGAACTGAAGAAGAGATAGTTTTCCATACAAGCAAAAGCTAAAGGAGTTCATCATCCCCTAAAACAGTCTTATGAAATGTTAAAAGGACTTCTTTAAGCTGAAAAGAAAGGGCATTAATTAGTAACAAGAAAATGGATGACAGAATAAATCTCACTGGGAAGGTAAATACATGGTAAAATAGTGGATTAATTCGTTATAAAGTAAGCATAAAAGTTAAGAAACAAAACTAGTAAAAAAAAAAACAAACCACACACACAAAACCCTATGGTTGCAATTAATTAGTTAAGGGAAAAGGAATACACAAGATAAAAAGATATAAAATGTGGGGCACCAGCCTGGCTCAGTCAGTATAGCATGCAACCCTTGATCTTTGGGTTGAGTTAAAGCTCCACATCGGGTGTACAGTTTACTTAAAAAAAAAAAAAAAGATGTAAAATATGATATCAAAAACATAAACCATCAGTGGTAAAAGATGTTGAGCTTCAGATGGAATTAAACTTAAATTCTTATCAACTTAAAATATACTCAAAGTTTTCATACATAAGCCTCATGGTAATTATAAAGCAGAAACGTAACAAATACACAAAGACAAAGAGAAAGGAATATAAGTACACTACTAAAGGAAGTCATTAAACCACAGGGGAAGAGAGCAAAAGAAGAAAGGAAACAGAGAGGAAGTACAAAACCAGCCAATAAACAATAATGAAATGGCAATAAGCACGTGGTTATCAATAACTACTTTAAATACAAATGGACTAAATTCTTCAATCAAGACACAGACTGGATGGATTGGAATGGATTAAAAAACAAAAACAAAAAACAAGAGCCATCTATATGCTCCCCACAAGTCTCACTTTAGATGTGAGGACTCAAACAGACTGAAAGTGAAAGGATAGAAAAAGATATTCCTTGTAATGGAAGATATTCCATGCTAATTCCATGTTTGGAAACAAATAAAAAAGTAGAGTAGCTATATTTATAACAGACAAAAAGACTTTAAAACAAAGTTGTAATAGATAAAGATGGGACTTATATAATGATAAAGAGGTCAATCCATCAAGAAGATATAACATTTGTAAATATTTATGTACTCAATAAAAAACACCTAGATATAGAAAGCAAATATTAATAGGCCTAAAAGGAGAAATAGACTGCAATATAATAATAGTAGGAGATTTTAACATCCCGCTCATATCAATGGATAGATCATGCCAATAAAAAAATCAATACAGGATCATTGGCCAAAATGACAAATTAGATCAGATGGACTTAACAGATATATAAAACATCCAAAAGCAATAGAATACATATTCTTCTAAAGCACAGGTGAAACATTTTGCAGGATAGATCATACTTTAGAACAGAAAACAAATCATAATAAATTTAGGAGAAGTGAAGTCCTGTCAAGCATTTTTTTCAAGCACAATGGTATAAAACTGGAAGTTAATTACACAAAGACTTGAAAATTCACAAATATGTGGAGACTAAACAATGTGCTACCAAACAACGAGGCAAAGAAAATATCAAAAAAGAAATTAAAAAAAATACCTTGAGACAAATGAAAATGGAAATATAACTTATCGAAACTTGTGTAGTGCACCCAAAGGAGTTCTAAGAGGGAAGTTCACAGCGATAAATGCCAACCTCAAGAAACAAGAGAAGTTTCAAATAAACAAGCTAACTTTACACCTCAAAGGACCAAAAAGGAAAAAAAAAAAAAGAAGTTAGTAGGAGTAAGGAAATAAAAAAGATTACAGCAAGATAAATGAAATAGAGACTAAAAAGACAATAGGATCAGTGAAACTAAGAGTTTGTCCTTTGCAAAGATAAACAAAAGTAACAAGACTTTTGCAAGAGTCATCAAGAAAAAAGAGAGACATCAAATAAGTCAGAAATGAAAGTGATATAACAACTGGATACCACAGAAATTCAAAGGTTCATAAGAAACTACTACGAACAAGTATATGTCAACCACATGAACAACGTAAAAGAAATGGATAAATTCCTATAAACATACATTCTACCAAGACTGAATCATGCTGACATAGAAAATGTGAACAAACTGATTATTGGTAAGGAGACTGAATCAGTAACCAAAAACCTCCCAATAAACAAAAGTCCAAGAACATAGAGCTTCAGTGATAAATTCTACCAAGCTTTCAAAGAAGAATTAATACCAACCCTTCTCAAACTCAAAAAACAAAAAACAAAACAAAAGAATGAAGAGGAGGGATTTCATCCAAACTCATTTTATGGGACAGCCATTACTCTGGTATCAAAACCGGACAAAGATGCCACAAGAAAACAATGTTACAGGCCAATATCCCTGATAAACATTAAAAACCTCAACAAAATATAAGCAAGCCAGATTCAAGAATATGTAAAAAGGATCATGCACCACGATCAAGAGGCATTTATTCTAGGGATGCAAGGATGGTTCAACATCTACAAACCAGTAAATGTGATACACTACATTATCATGATCATCTCAATAGATGCAGAAAAAGCATTTGAAAAAAGCTAACATCCATTTACGATAAAAATTCTCAATAAAGTGGTTATAGAGGGAATATGCCTCAACATAAGAAAGGCCTTATATGACAAGGCCACAGCCAACATCATACTTAATGGTGAAAGACTGAAAGCTTTTCCTCTAACACCAGGAACAAGATGAGGTGTCCACTTTCACCACTTCTGTTCAACACAGTACTTGAAATTCTAACTAGAGCAATCAAACAAGAAAAAATAATTGTATCAGAATTAGAAAGGAAGAAGTAAAATTGTCTCTATTTGCAGAGGACATGATTTAATATATAGAAAATCCTAAAGGTTACAACAACAACAACAACAACAACAACAAAAACCGTTAGAACTAATAAACAAATTTAGTAAAGTTGCAAGATACCTGTGAGGCAGGTTCAACATTAAAAAATCAATTAACGTAATCCATCACACAATAGGCTAAAAAGAGAAAAACCACACAATCATTTCAACATATGCAGAGATAGTATTTGACAAAATCCAATACCCATTCATGATAAAAATTCTCAATGATCTAGAAATAGAAGGGATCTTCCTCAAATGAATAACAACTACCAAAAAACCTATACCTAATGATGCTTAATGGTGAGAGACTAGTATAAATTGTCCCACTAAGATCAGTAACAAGGCAAAAATGCCACATCTCACCATTAGTTTTCAACATCACAGTGCAAGCATTAGCTAATGCAATAAGGCAAGGGAAGGAAATAAGAAGTAGACAAATTGGGAAGAAAGATATGAAACTGTCGTTTTTCCCAGATGAAATGATCAGCTATGTAGAAAAACCAGAAGAATTGACCAAAAAATCTCCTGTACCTACGTGAGTATAATAGCAAGGTTGCAGGATACAAGGTTAAAATATAAAAGTCCATTGCTTTACTATATACCAGCAGGGAAGAACTGAAAATAAAATTTAAAATACAGGAGGTTCCCATTCAAGATGGCAAAATAGGAAGACTCTGAATTCACCTCCTTCACAGAACACACAAACTTACACCTATTAACACATCAATTCCACACAAAAAAGAACTGAGGGCTGACTGAACAACCAAAGACAGAGAGGACGACCAGAAAACAAGGGAGACAGAGATACAGTAACAAAGGGAACCCCCACTACCAACACTGCAACAGCAGTGGGGAAGGATAGTATTGAGGGACCAGGAACAGATCCCTCTGTCCTTGGGCATAGTAAAAAACCCTAAAGTTTAGAAAAGCAACTAGCATATAAAAGACACACTAGAAATCAGCCAAACATGGAAGGAGCTGGGGGGAAGCTCTCCAAGTCACAAGGACTGGAGAACGACATGGTTTATGTTCCCACCCCACCTTAAGAGCCTAGACTGGAGCAGGGTCCAAACTATGTAACATGTGGGTCCAGTCATCTCAGAGGGCTTGCAACTTCAGCGAGCCCAGGGTCTAAAAGACCACACCAGCCCTGGACACGTTGGAACATAAGAAAAAAGTCATGGTTAAAAAGTGCTGTGGGGGGCGTCTGGGTGGCACAACAGTTAAGCATCTGCCTTCAGCTCAGGGCGTGATCCTGGCGTTATGGGATCGAGCCCCACATCAGGCTCCTCCGCTATGAGCCTTCTTCCTCTCCCACTTCCCCTGCTTATGTTCCCTCTCTCGCTGGCTGTCTCTATCTCTGTCGAATAAATAAATAAATAATCTTTAAAAAAAAAAAAAAAGTGCTGAGGAGGGATGCCTGGGTGGCTTAGTCGGTTAAGCATCTGCCTTTGGCTCAGGTCATGATCCCAGGTCCTCCTTGTTCAGTGGGGAGTCTGCTTCTCCCTCTATCTGCCACTCCCCCTGCTTGTGTGCATGCTCTCTGACAAATAAATAAAATCTTTTTTAAAAAAAGTGCTGAGGAATTGCGGGAACACTCTCTCTCCTTCCATGTTAAAAGTTCAGACCCAATAGAGTTGGCTTACAGTGAGACTTTGACCCCCCAGTAAGCCCAGTCACCACAAGCCCAAAACAGCTGCCTTGAGGTGCTGAGGCACAGAAAACAAGCTGTAGTTTTCTGGGGGTTTGGGGGTGTTTTTTGTTTTGTTTTTTAATTTTTATTTTACTTTGTAAAATTTGTCTTGTTATTCTTTTTGGTTTTGTTCTTTTCTTTCTTGTTCTCTTTTTTAAATTCTCTTCTTTTTCTTTAGCTTTTTTCTTTCTCTGTTTTCTTTTCTTTTCTTTTTTTCTTTTTTCTTCTGTTATTTTTTTTATTGGTATGCTTTCTATAAAAAACCACAGTATAAGACTAGCATACAGAGCCACAACTCCAGCCAGCCAGCAAAAGCCATCAAGCACACAGTCTGCCTAGGGGATTCCATACACAATTCCTTAAACACTAGGAGAAGTAGTTCTAATTCATGGAAACAAATACAGAGGAATATGCTCCAAAGGAAAGAACAAGAAAAAAACCTCAGAAAAAGACCTAAGTGAAACAAAGATAAGCAATATGCTCAATAAGGAATTTAAAGGAATGATCATAAGATACTCACTGGGCTGGGAGAAAAGATTGGACAACTCAATTACACTTTCAACAGAGATAGAAAACGTTAAAAGAACCAATCAGAGTTGAAGAATACAATAACTGAAATAAAAAACAAACTAGAGGAAATCAACAGATTAGAGGATGTGGAAGAACATAACAGTGATCTGGAAGACAAGGGTATAGGAAGCACACAGGCTGAACAGCAAAAAGAGAAAAGAACTGAAAAAAAAATGAGGATAGATTAAGGGATCCCCTAGACAACATCACGTGAACAAACATTTGTATTAAAGGGGTCCCAGAAGAAGAGAGAGAAAGGTGTAGGAAATGTATTTGAAGACATAATAACTGAAAACTTTCCTAACCACAGAGGGAAATAGACATTAGAGTCAAAGAAGCACAGAGAGTGCTTGAACCCAAGCGCTTTGAACCCAAGGAGGACCACATCGCAACAGATAATAATTAAAATGCCAAAGATTAAAGATGAAAAATCTTAAAAGAAGCAGGTGAGAAATAAAAAGGTACCTAAAAGGAAAGCCTATAAAGCTCTCAGCTGATTTTTCAGCAAAAACTTTGCAAGCCAGAGGGAGTGACATGTTATATTCAAAGTAGGGAAAGGAAAAAAACCTACAACAAGGACTGTCCATACCCGGGAAGGTTATCATTCAGATTTGAAATAGAGATAGAGTTTTCCAGACAAACAAAAGATAAAGGAGTTTATCACCATTATGCCAACCTTCCAAGAAATGTTAAAGGAACTTCTTTAAATGGAAAACAAATGGTCATAACTGGACATAAAAAATATATGAATAAAAAGATAAAATATGACAACATATACATAAAATGTGGAGAAAGGAGTAGAAAAGGAAGACAAGCGAAAACTAAAAAAGAAAAATTCTTTTTCTTTTCTGTTTTATTGTTATTGTTGTTGCAAAAGAATGTGTTTGAACTTAAATGTCCATCAAATTAATATGGACTGCTGTTTACTTATAATGTTATATATGAACCTCGTGGTAACCACAAATCCAATAACTATGATAGATACAGAAAAAATAAAGAGAAAGAAAGCCAAACAAAATACTATATTCATTGATCACAAAAAAAGAGAGCAAGAGAAAAGAAACAAAGAACTACAAAAAGAACCAGAAAATAAATTTTTTGAAGTTTTTATTTAAATACCAGTTAGTTGGGGTGCCTGGGTGGCTCAGTCACTTAAGTGTCTGCCTTCAGCTCAGGTCATGATCCTGGGGTCCTGGGATCAAGCTCTGTGTCAGGCTCCCTGCTCAGCAGGGAGTCTGCTTCTCCCTCTGCCTCTAGCTCATGCTTTCTCTCTCTCAAATAAATAAATCTTTAAAAAATATATAAATAAATTCCAGCTAACACACAGTGTAATATTAGTTTCAGGTGTATAACATAGTGATTCAACACTTCCACATATCACCTGGTGCACATTGCAAGTGCCTTCCTTAATCCCCATCACCTATTTAACCCATACCCCCACCCACCACCCTTCTGGAAATGATCAGTATGTTCTCTATAGTTAAGAGTCTGTTTCTTGGTTTGTCTCTCTCTCTCTTTTTTCCTTTGATCATTTGTTTTGTTTCTTAAATTCCACACATGAATGAAATCATGGTATGTCTTTTTCTGACAATGTTCTGCTAGGTGGTCTATACTTTGGTTTTTATTTTTAGGCTTATGATCCATTTTTAGTTAATTTTTGTGAAGGCCATAAGGTCTGTGTCTAGATTCTTTTTTTTTTTTTTTTGCACTTGGATATCCAGCTGTTCTCACGCCATTTGTTGAAAAGACTTATCTTCTTTCCATTGTATTTGCCTTTGCTCCTGTGTCAACAATCAGTTGACTATATTTAGGGCAGGGTCTATTTCTGGGCTCTATATTCTTTTCCATTGAGCTACTTGTCTGTTCTTTCACCAATACCACACTGTATTGATTACTGTAGCTTTATAGTAACTCTTGATATCAGGTGGTATCTAACCTCTAACTTTTTTCTTTTTCAATATTGTATTGGCTATTCTGGGGTTTTTGCCTCTCCATATAAATTTTAGAATTTTTGGTTTGAAATTTTATTTTTTTTGTATTCGAGTATAGTTCACACAATATTAGTACATTAGTATCTGGTTTATAACATAGTGACTCAACAACTCTATACATTATGCTATGTTGACCAGAAGTGTAGCTGCCTTCTGTCACTATACAATGCTATTATATTATTGACATACTCCCTATGCTATACATTTTATTCCATGACTTCCATAATTGGAAGCCTGTATCTTCCATTCCCTGTCACTCATTGTGCACATCCCCCAGCCTTCTCCCCTTTAGCAACCATCAGTTTGTTCTCTATAGTTATATATCTGATTCTCGTGTAGGTTTGTTTATTCATTTTGCTTTTTACATTCCACATTTAAGTGAAATCATATGCTATTTGTCTTTCTCTGTCTGATTTCACTTAGCGTAATACTTTCCATGTCTATCCATGTTATTGCAAACGGCAAGATCTCATCCTTTTTATGACTACATAATATTCGTGTGTGTGTGTGTGTGTATGTGTGTGTATTCTTTATTCATCTATCAGTGGACACTGGGTTGCTTTCATACCTTGGCTATTATAAATAACACTGCAGTAAACATAGGGGTGCATATATCTTTTCAAATTAGTATTTTGTTTTCTTTAGGTAAATACCCAGTAGTAGAATTAGTGGATCATATACTATTTCTTTCTTTTTTTATATTTATATTCTTTTTTAAAAGATTTATTTATTTATTTAGTGGGAAGAAGGGCAGAAGGTAAGGGAGAGAGAATCCTAAGCAGGCTCCACACAGATGCGGAGCTTGATATCATGACCCTGAGATGATGATCTGAGCTAAAATCAAAAGTTGGATGTTTAACCGACTGAGCCATGCAGGCACCCCTGGATCATATACTATTTCTATTTTTAACTTTTTGAGGCATCTCCATGCTGTTTTCCACAGTGGCTGTACCAATTTACATTCCCACCAACAGTGTGCCAGTGCTCCTTTTTCTCCACATTCTTACCAATATTTGTTATTTCTTGTCTTTTTGATTCTAGCCATTGTGATAGGTGTAAGGTGGTATCTCATTGATTTACACATCCCTGATGATTAGTAATGTTGAGCCTCTTCTCATGTGTCTGTTGGCTATCTGGATGTCTTCTTTATAAAAATGTCTATTCAGGTCCTCTGTCCATTTTTAATTGGATTATTTGGGGGTTTTTGTGTTGAGTTGTGTAAGTTTCTCATATATTTGGTATATTAATCCTTTATCATATATATCATTTGCAAATATCTTCTCCCATTCTGTAGGTTGCCTTTTTGTTTTGTTGATGGTTTCCTTTGTTGTGCAAAAGCTTTTTAGTTTGTATAGTTTATTTTTGCTTTTGCTTCCCCTGCCTCAGGAGACATATCCAGAAAAATGTTTCTATGGCTGATGTCAGAGAAATTACTGCCTATATTTTCTTCTAGGAATTTTATGGTTTTAGGTCTCACATTTAGGTCTTTAATCCATTTTGAGTTTATTTTTGTGTATGGTTTGAGAAAAAGGTCCAGTTTCATTCTTTTGTATGTGGCCATCCAGTTTCCCAGCACTATTTATTGAAGACTCTGTTTTCTCTCCATTGGATATTTTTTGCCTCCTTTGTCATAGATCAATTGACCATAGAAGTGTGGGGTTATTTCTGGATTCTCTCTCTTTCATTGATGTATGTGTCTATTTTTGTGCCAGTACCATATTGTTTTGATCGTGACATCTTTGTAAGTCTCTTAAAATCTAGAATTGTGATGTCTCCAGCTTTTTTCTTCTTTCTCAAGATTGCTTTGGCTATTTGGGATCATTAGTGGTTCTATACAAATTTTAGTATTATTTGCTCTAATTCTGTAAAAATTTCTATTGTTATTTTGGTAAGGATTGCATTGATTCTGTAGATTGCTTTGGTATATGGACATTTTAACATTAGTTTTTCTAATCTATGAGCATAGAATGTCTTTCCATTTATTTGTGCTGTCTTTGATTTATTTCATCAATGTTTTACAATTTTCAGAGTAAAGTCTTCCACCTCTTTGGTTAAGTTTATGCCTAGGTAATTTATTCTTTTTGGTGCAATTGTAAATGGAACTGTTTTCTTAATTTCTCTCTCTGCTACTCTGTTATTAGTGTACAGAAATGCAACTGACTTCTGGTATTAATTTTTTATCCTGCAAGTTTACTGAATTCACGTATTCTAATAATTTTTGGTAGAGTCTTTAGGGTTTCTACATAAAGTATCCTGTCATCTGCAAATAGTGGCAGTTTAAATTCTTCCTTACCAATATGAATGCCTCTTCTTTTCCTTGTCTGATTGCTATGGCTAGGACTATCAGTACTATGGAGAATGAAAGTAAAAGAATGCACATCCTTATCTTGTTCTTGATCTTAGAGGAAAATCTTTCAGTTTTTTACCATTGACTATGATGTTAGCTGTGGATTTTTCATATATGGCCTTTATTATGTTGAGTTTCCTTCCCTCAAAACCCATTTTGCTGAGAATCTTTAACATGAACAGATGCTGAATTTTGGTCAGATGCTTTTTCTACATCTATTGAGATTATATGATTTTTTTATCCTTCATTTTGTTAATGTGTATCACACTGATTGATCTATGAATATTGAACCATTGTTATAGCTGAGGAATAAATCCCACATGAATATTGTGACTGATCCTTTTAATGTACTGTTGAATATTGTTTGAGGATTTTTACATCTTTGTTTATCAGGGAAATTGGTCTGTGGTCTTCTTTTTTTGTGGTGTTTTGTCTGGTTTTGTTATTAGGGTAATGTATTTGGAAGCTTTTCTTCCTCTTTTATTTTTTGGAATTGTTTGAGGAGATGCAATAGGCATTGCATTTTCTTTAAATGTTTGGTAGAATTCATTTGTGAATCCTTCTGGTCCTGGACTTTTATTTTTTGGTAGTTTTTTGATTACTACTTCACTTTCGTTACTTGTAATTGGTCTATTCAGATTTTCTATTTCTTCCTGGTTCAGTTTTGGAAGATTGTATGTTTCTAGAAATTTATCCATTTCTCCTAAGTTGTCCAGTTTGTTGACATATTATTTTTCATAATACTCTCTTATAATCCTTTATATTCCTATGGTGTCAGTTGTTACTTCTTTTTTTTTTTTTTTTTTAAAGATTTATTTATTTATTTATTTGACAGAGATAGAGACAGCCAGCGAGAGAGGGAACACAAGCAGGGGGAGTGGGAGAGGAAGAAGCAGGCTCACAGCAGAGGAGCCCGATGTGGGGCTCGATCCCACAACGCCAGGATCACGCCCTGAGCCGAAGGCAGACGCTCAACCTCTGTGCCACCCAGGCGCCCCTCAGTTGTTACTTCTTATCTCTGTTTCTGATTTTATTTATTTTTGTTCTTTCTCTTTTATTCTTGATGAGTCTCACTGTTGGTTTGTCAATTTTGTCTATCTCTTTAAAGAACTAGCTCTTAGTTTCATTGTTTTTTGTTTTTTAGTCTCTATGTAATTTATTTCTGCTCTGATCTTTATTATTTCCTTTCTTCTACAGACCTTGGGCTTTGTTTGTTTTTCTTTTTCTAGTTCATTTAGGTATAAGGTTAGATTGTTTGAGTTTTATCTTGTTTCTTGAGTTAGGTTTGTTTGTTATATACTACCCTCTTAGAACTGCTTTCTTTGTGTCCCAGAGATTTGGGACCAGTGTGTTTTCATTTCTATGTTTATGCATTTTTTTTAATTTCTTCTTCGATTTCTTCATTGACCCATTGGTTGTTTAGTGTCATGTTGTTTAGTCTGTATGAGTTTGTGTTTTTTCCCATTTTTTTCTTGTGATTCATTTTTTGTTTCATACTGTTGTGGTTGGAAAAAATGCATGATATGATTTCAGTCTTCTTAAGTTTACTGAGACTTATTTTGTGGCCTAACATGTGATCTATCCTGGAGAACGTTCCATGTGCACTTGAAAAGAATGTCTATTGTGTTCTTTTGGGATAAAATGTTCTTTATATGTCTATTATGTCCATCTTGTCAAATGTTATTCAAAGACATTGTTTCCTTATTGATTTTCTGCTGGGATGACCTATTCACTGATGTAAGTGGATTTTTAAAGTCCCCAACTATTATTTTATTACCATCAATTTCTCCCTTTATGTCATTAATATTTGCCTTATGGATTTATGTACTCCAGTGTTGGGTGCATAGATATTTACAACTGCTATATCCTCTTACTGGATTGATCATTTTAACATTATATAATGCCCTTCTTTGTGTCTTGTTACATTGTATTTTTAAAGTCTACTTTGTCTTGATGTAAGTAGTGTTACCCTTTTCAGAACAGAAAACTTTGCATAGTGAATGTATTTCCATCCTTTTACTTTCAGTGTCTGTATTCATCTTTAGGTCTGAGGTGAGTCTCTTGTGGGCAGAATATAGATGGGTGTTCTTTTTTATCCATTCTGCCTCTCTATGTCTTGATTGGAGCACTTTTACATTTATATTTAAAGTAATTCTTGATAGGTATGTACTTATTGCCATTTTAAAAATTAATTTTCAGGAAAGAGAAAAGGCCCAAATAAATAAAATCACAAATGAGAAAGGAGATATAACAACCAATAGCACAGAAATAGAATTATAAGAGACTATTATAAAAAAACTATGTGCCAACAAATTGGACAATCTAGAAGAAATGGATAAATTCCTAGAAACATGAATTAACAAAACTGAAACAGGAAGAAATAGAAAATTTGAACGGACCAATAATCAGCAAAGAAATTGAATCAGTAACTTAAAAATCCTGACAAACAAAAGTCCAGGACCAGATGGCTTCACAGGTGAATTCTTCCAAACGTCTAAAGAAGAGTTAATACCTAATCTCAAATTATTCCAAAAAATAGAAAAGGAAGGAAAACTTCCAAATTCATTCTAGGAGGCTCACATCACCCTGATACCAAAATCAGATAAAGACACAACAAAAAAAAAGAGAGCTATAGGCCAATATCTCTGATGAACTTAGATACAAAATCCTCAAGAAAATACTAGCAAACCAAATCTAACAATACATTTAAAAAATCATTCAGCACAATCAAGTGGGATTTATTCCTGGGTGCAAGGGTGGTTCAGTATTCACAAATCAATCAACATGATACACCTCATCAATAAGAGAAAGGAGAAGAGCCATTTAATCATTTCAATAGATGCAGAAAAAAGCATTTAACAAAGTACAACAGCCATTCATCATAAAAACCCTCAACAAAGTAGGTTTAGAGGGAACATACCTCAACATAATCAAGGCCATGTATGAAAAACCCACAAGTAACATGATCCTCAATGGGGAAAAACTAAGAGCCTTTCCCCTAAGATCAGGAACAAGACAAGGCTGTCCATTCTTACCACTTTTATTCAACATAGTACTGGAAGTCCTAGCCACAGCAATCAGACAACACAAAGAAATAAAAGGCATCCAAATTGGTAAGGAAGAAATAAAACCTTCATTATTTGCAGATGACATGATACTATATATAGAAAACCAGAAAGAGTACACCAAAGACCTGCTAGAACTGATAAACAAATTCAGTGAAGTATCAGGATACAAAATCAATGTACAGAAATCTCTGGAATTTCCATACACCAATAATGAAACAGCAGAAAGAGAACAGCAGAAAAGAATGCAACTGCACCAAAAATAATAAGACACTTAAGAATGAACCTAATCAAAGAGGTGAAAGACCTGTATATGAAACCTCAAAACACTTATAAAAGAAATTGAAGATGACACAAAGAAATGGAAAGCCATTCTATACTTATGGGATGGAAGAAAAATCCTATTAATATGTCTATACTACCCCCAAACAATCTACACATTTACCCCAAACAATCTACACATTTAATGCAAACCCTATCAAAATACCACCAGCACTTTTCACAGAGCTCAAAAAAAACAATCCTATAATTTATAAGGATCCACAGAAGACCACTAATAGCCAAAGGAATCTTGAAAAAAAAAAAAAAAGCAAGGCTAGAGGCATCACAATTCCAGACTTCAATTATATCATACTGACACAAATATCAACACATAGATCAATGGAACAGAATAGAAAATTCAGAAATAAACCCATAATTTATGGTTAATTAATCTTTGAGAGAGCAGGAAAGAATATCTAATGGGAAAAATACAGTCTCTTCATCAAACATTGGGAAAACTGGTCAACTACATGCAAAAGAATGAAACTGGACCACTTGCTTACACCATACAGAGAAGTGATTTCAAAATGGATGAAAGACCTAAATATGAGACTTGAAGCCATAAAAATCCTAGAAGAGAACTTCTTTGACATTAGCTGCAGCACCTTCTTTCTAGATATATTTTCTGAGGTAAGGGAAACAAAAGCAAAAATAAACTACTGAGACTACATCAAAATAAAAAGCTTCTGCACAGCAAAGGAAACAATCAACAAAACTAAAAGTCAACCTATGGAATGGGAAAAGATATTTGCAAATGACATATCCAATAAGGCTTTAGTACCCAAAATATATAAAGAACTGATAAATTTCAACAACCCAAAAATGAATAATCAAATTAAAAAATGGGCAGAGACATGAATGACATTTCTCTAAAGAAGACATACAAATGGCCAACAGACACATTAAAAAGGTGCTCAACATCAATTACTATCAAGGGATTGCAAATCAAAACTACAATGAGATACCACCTCACGCCTTTAGAATGGCTAAAATCAACAATATAAAAAAAACCCTGTTGGCAAGGGTGTGGAGAATAAGGAAACCCCTTGCACTGTTGGTGGGAATGCAAGCTGGGGCAGCCATTCTGGAGAACTGTATGGAGGTTCCTCAAAAAGTTAAAAATAGAACTACCATATGATCTAGCAACTGCACCATTTGGGTATTTATCCCTCCCCCCCCCCCCATACAAAGACACTAATTTAAAGGGATACATGCACCAGGATGTTTATAGTAGCATTATCTACAATAGCCAAATTATGGAAGCAGCCCAAGTGTCCATTGATTGATGAATGGATAAATAAGCAGTGGTATATATACAATGGAATATTATTTAGCCATAAAAAGAATGAAATCTTGCCATTTGTAACAACATGATGGAGCTAGAGAATATTATGCTAAATGAAATAAGTTAATCAGAGGAAGACATATCATATGAGTTCATTCATATGTGGAGTTTAAGAAACGAATGATCAAAGGAGAAAAAGAGAGAGAGAGAGAAACAAACCAAGAAATAGACTCTTAACCATAGCGAATAAACTGATGGTTACCAGAAGGGAGGAGGTTGGGGGTCATGGGTGAAATAGGTATTGTCATATTGAGCACTGGGTGATGAATGGAATTGTTGAATCACTATATTGTACCCCTGAAATTAATATAATACTGTATGTTAACTATACTGGAATTAAAATAAATAAAAACAACAAAAGAAGAAAAATTGTGTTTTTTAAACAAGTCAATATAATATCTGATATTAATGGAATAAAGGATAACCCCCCAAAAAGCCCCACAATTGATAGTCAATTACATGAATTTCTTGAAAATTCAACATCAAAACCAAGTCTAATTGAAAGACTGGACTCTGGAACCACTGCTCAAGCATTATCACATACAATCTTTAAGGAAGGATTTTTAGAAATGAAGGGGAAAATTTGACTTTTCTCTAAATAGTTTTTTATAGCTTGCAGGTAGACAAACTTAAGTAAACTTAATATTATCTATTAATGTGGAAGAAAAGAGTTTTCCATTTAGAAACAGAAGATCTAGGGGTGCCTGGGTGGCTCATTGGGTTAAGCATCAAACTCTTAATTCTGCTCAGGTCATGATCTCAGGGTCCTGAGATGAACCCCACATGGGGCTCAGTGCTCAATGGTGAATCAGCTTGAGATTCTCTCGCTCCCTCTGCACCCCCTCCCACCAAAAATAAAATCTTTTAAAAAAAGAAGAAGAAACAATATCTAAGCTTGTGGTATAGTCAGTTTTAAATCCTTAATATCACAGTCTTCTTATCTGCAAAAAGTGGATCATTCCAACCTTATAGATGTCTCCTTTAACCAATACATTGCATAAAGCGTGCGAGATCTCTTAAATGTAAGTTGCTATACAAATAACATAATTAATAGCAACTTACCAAAATAAAGATAGAGTTCAATTTCTTAAAGCTCCATGCACATTCATTACAGTGATGAAAATCTATGGAGTAAACGCAGAGGTGTAAAGGGTGTTTAAGCCATGTAATGATTTTTTTTTCCCTGTGCCATTCTGTCAAATTTAAACATTTGAACTTTTAAAATCGTTTTAAACCCTTTATAGAAATGCAGGTAGTTTTCCAGACCGTCGAGTAGCCTACCAGTTGTAAGTCTCATCTCTCAAGCTAGTTCTTTTATCCACAGTAAACCCGGCCTTCTGAAACCTTGACCGCCAACATTCCTCAGCAATGCTACAGGACGACCAGACCATTTCCGGTTCTAGGCCCCTTAGGCCGTGAAGGAAAGCCTACCACGCATGCGCGGCCAGTGCAGCCTCTCCGGAGCGACCGGTCTCTTTACGTCACCGCTAGCCTGGCTGGGACGGCAACCGGCGGGAGTTTTTCAAAATGGGAGCGCGGAGGCGCCGCCCTGGTCTCGGAAGGTACCCGGGAGGCCTTTCGGTGGCTGTGCAGCCGTCACCCGGAGCGGCGGCCTAGAGAGCCAAGCCTGATGGGCGCCAAGACCGGCTGGCTGCTTGGAGCGCTGCCTCGAAGGGACTGCGTGAAGGAAGCTAATCTGGGGAGCACAGGCCTGAGCCTGGAAATATGGCGACTTGCATCGGGGAGAAGATCGAGGTGAAAAGTCTTGGCAATCTTCTGCGGGGCAGGTTGTGAGGGGAGGTAGTTGGAGTGGCAGGACTCGAGGAAGGGGACAGGCGAATTTAACGGCTGCGGGGCGGGCGCCTAGGTGCTTTGGGAGAGTCCTAACCGCCCTCCAGGCTGTCTAGGGCGGAGCGCCCCGCCCCTCAGGCTGGGGTGTTGGGGCACAGGTGAGTCGCTCGCGGCCCTGCCTGTCTGTCTTCAGACACCAAGGCTATCCCGCCCGGTCTCCCGCGCTAGAACAGGGCAGAGCTGCCTCCCCCTTCTCCGAGGGGATGGCGGTTACGTCCGGCGGGAGCTGAGGCGGGATTCCAGTCGTGCCCTCTGCTCCCAGGGGTTGGCTGGAGGTTGGAGCGAGGTGCTGAAGTTGCACTGAGGTTGAGGAAGCAGTTCATTAGGGTGCTGTCTGAAGCCCAGCCTGGACTTTCAGGGATCCCCGCAAGGTGTCAACATGCTTTCCACCCCAGACACCTGCTGTATCGAGGTGTAATACCTGCTTGAATTTTGAATTCATATTCCCCTCTTGATCCATTTTATCATCTTTTTCCAGTCTTTTCCTGTCTGTCTGCTTTTTTACTCCTGTGAGTCATCACACGTATCTTTAATTTTAACTTTTAAGGATTTTAAAGTTGGAAATCTGCTTGGTAAAGGATCATTTGCTGGTGTCTACAGAGCTGAGTCCATTCACACTGGTTTGGAAGTTGCAATCAAAATGGTAAGAATATATTAATCAACTTTTCACCTCTCCTTTGCAAGTAATTAGAGAGGTGACTTAAGATGTAAGAAACTCCTTACCTGTGAAGCTTTTTATTTTGATTAAGCGTGGAAGACAATAGTGCCAAGTCCAGCGATTGACCTTGGGATGTCTTAGGAGATCCTTGACTATGCTTAAATAAGTGTTTTATCTTCATTAATGTTCAGTAGACCTAGTACTTGTTATTATGAAAACTTGCAGTAATTGGTAGAAATCAAAGAACAAATAATTTGTTTATAATAATGAGTAGGACTTGTGCCTAGTTCTATATTACACTGTAACAATCTAAAATACTATGTTTTGATTGTTAGGGGGTCAGTCTAATAGGAGTATCATAAACAAATTAAGAATCATTTATCTAAACCAGTAGGGAAAGGGAAGTTTTATTTTAAAGGTTGTCTAGCAGAAAAAGAGGAACAGGGTGAAAAAAAACAAAAAAATAAAGCTTGGCTAGATTTTTGTTGTTGTTATTATAGATATGATCATTGTGCTATTAAATTCTTTAAATTGAGAGAGGATATTAGAATGCATTGGGTAAACTTACTTAATGTCCACTTTTCCAAGCACTCTGTTAGGTTCATGGAGAAAACAGACAACAGAGTAAATTGATCTCATAAAGAAGTAGATAAAAGGACTTAAGAATATTTTAAAGCATGCTTTCCCTTCAAAGTTAACTTTTGAAAACTTCGCATTTGGAAGTTCGTCATCAATATTTAAATGTCTCATGTTATTTTTAGATAGATAAGAAAGCCATGTACAAAGCTGGAATGGTGCAGAGAGTCCAAAATGAGGTGAAAATACATTGCCAGTTGAAACATCCTTCTATCTTGGAGGTAATACAAATTTTATAAAAGTGACCAAGGACATTAAATTTTTGTATATTATCATTTACTATGCCCTTTTACATTTCAGCTGTATAACTATTTTGAAGATAGCAATTATGTGTATCTAGTATTAGAAATGTGCCATAATGGAGAAATGAACAGGTATCTAAAGAACAGAATGAAACCATTCTCAGAAAACGAAGGTAGGTGACTGCTTTTTTTCTTTTTGTGTATATAAATTTTACTCTTTTAAAACTAGTTTTTGAAGAATGTACTATTTTGTAATATTTAATAAAGCTGTTTAAATTATTACTTTGGTCTAGAATAGGAGACTCCCCCTCCCCCTCAAAATCAGAAAAGCGGTTAATTCCTGTAAATAATTTAAGCATTACAGAAGTAAAAGGAGAAATTTGTTATCCATCTTTCCTCAAAACCACATTTTAAATTAAATCACTGGTAGCAATTTAGTGTGTATCCTTTCAGGTCTAGAGATAAGCTTTTAAGAATGTTACTGATGTCTATAAAGTAGTTCCTAAGTCAAACACAAATAACTATTTAAGTCATTTATTGTAGAAAATGTCAAACATACAAGTAGAAGGAGTAGTATAATGAGCCTTCAGCTTCTAAAGCTATCAGTTCATGATCAAATATTTCATTTGTACCCCAATTTTCCAGAGTATTTTGAAGCTGATGGTAGACAACTTTGTATCTATAAATATTTTGGTATATATAAGAACTTTAAAAAATAATAATAATAATAACCACAAAGTCATTATCACACCCAGTAATTCCCTAGTATCAAATGCATAGTCAGTTTCAACTTCCGTAGTTTCTTATAAATAACTTTTTACAGTTCAGATCAGTATCAGATAAGGTCCATGAGTCATCACACAAATGATTGTTTTCTGGTTATCTTCCCCTAGTAACTGAGATTGCAGGTAAGCTATCAAGTGTGGTCGCTGTTAGACTTTTTATACATTTAAGTCTATATAATCCATTTGAAACAAGTTGGTCATATGTATTGAGTTATGCAAATGTTCATATTCTTTGACTCAAAAGGTAGTTATACAAGTTGAAAAATGTGTGTACACACATTAATGATAACTATTCATTTTTTTGTAATACTGTATAATAGTAAGCCTTCTTAAATAAAATCTACAAAAGCTATAAAGGAAAAGTATTATCAATTTGACTTAATTAAAATTAAGAACATGTATGACAAAAGATTAAGTCAAATTTAAAATACAAAGAAAGGAAGTAAATATTTGTAAAATATATGACTGGCAAATTAATATTAAATTAACATTAAATTAATATTAAAAAATATAAGGGATGCCTTAAAAAAAGGGTAATCCAGTAGAAAAATGGGTAGGGGATATAAGGAGACTTCACAGAAATAAAAGCACAAATGGCCAAAAAATAAATGAAAAGATGCTCCAACTCTATAGCAATCGTAAGAGCGCCAACTAAAGTAGCAGAGTACCATTTTTGTTTACTCAGTGCATTGAGACCACCCAGTGTTAACAAGGATGTGCATGAAAATACAGCCTTTTGGAGGGCTATTTGGCAAGTATTAAAATACTAAATTTTATCCTTCAACCCAGTGATTCTACTTCTTGAATTTAACATAGAGAACCACCCCATACGTATGCATAAGAAAACAAGTGGATACAAAATGTTTATTCCTATATTTTTTGTAATCTTGAAATATCAGAAATGACCACATATTCATCAATAACAATTAAATAAAATGAACATTTATGGGGGATCTGGATGACGCACTCAGTTAAGCCTCCAACTTGTGGTTTCAGCTCAGGTTGTGATCTCAGGGTCGTAAGATTAAGCCCCCATACCAGGCTCCATCCTCAGCATGGAGTCTGAGATCCTTTCTGCCCTTCCTGCTTGTGCTCTCTCTCTCTGTCTTTCTTTAAAATAAATAAATCTTTTTTTTTAAGGATTAGCACATCTTTTCTTAAAGATTTATTTATTTTAGAGAGAAAGAGAGGGAGGGGGAGAGGCAGAGGGAGAGAGAATCTTAAGCAGACTCCCTGCTGAGCACAGAGCCCAGCCTGGGGCTCCATCTCCTGACCCTGAGATCATGACTTGAGCCAAAATGAAGAGTCAGAGGCTTAATGACTGTGCCACCCAGGCACCTCTAAAATAAACAGATATATCTTTAAAAAGAAAATAATATATGTGTGCCGACATGGAAATATTTCAAAAAATACTGTGAAGTGGGGGAAAAAGTAATGAAACTGTATTTTTTATACCTTCTTTATATTTTAAAGCGTGTATTACATTGTATTTCTATAGACTTAAATGTGCATAAGCACAAAAGTATAAAACAATATATATACACTATTAGTAGTGGTTATTTTTGGTGAGGGTTTGGGAGGACATCAGAGAAACTAGCTTTCTTTTTTCTTTTTTACAATTAGAATGTATTTACAAATTGTGCAATTATAAGTATTTTTTCTCAATTGCTGTGGACTTCTGGGGACTCTAGTTACTCTAGTCTCTCCCAAAGTGCTAATATAATTAAGCTTTCTTTAACTATATAGAAAACTCATCAGTTGGAAAGGACAAAGATTAGAAAGAGTGCCCAGTTGTCTTAAAGGAACTTAAAGAATATTATGAAATTATCATAATAGTATTTTGGTTGGTAAAAACTAAGCTGCAAGCTCGTGTTCTAACGTAATACTGTGGCACATGTACTTGGGTTTCTAAAAACTGAATTCTAAGATTCTAAATACTGAATCTGTCAGATTTTCTAAATTGTAAATTTTATTTTTTGCATTCCAACAGCTCGACACTTTATGCACCAGATCATCACAGGAATGTTGTATCTCCATTCTCATGGTATATTACACCGGGACCTCACACTTTCTAACCTCTTACTTACCCGTAATATGAACATCAAGATTGCTGATTTTGGACTGGCAACTCAATTGAAAATGCCACATGAGAAGCACTATACATTATGTGGAACTCCTAATTATATTTCACCAGAAATTGCAACTCGAAGTGCACATGGACTTGAATCTGATGTTTGGTCCTTGGGCTGTATGTTTTATACGTTGCTTATTGGGAGACCACCTTTTGACACTGACACAGTCAAGAACACATTAAATAAAGTAGTACTGGCAGATTATGAAATACCAACTTTTTTGACAAGAGAGGCCAAGGACCTTATTCACCAGTTACTTCGGAGAAATCCAGCAGATCGTTTAAGTCTGTCTTCAGTATTAGACCATCCTTTTATGTCCCGAAATTCTTCAACAAGAAGTAAAGATTTAGGAACTGTAGAAGATTCAATTGACAGTGGACATGCCACAATTTCTACTGCAATTACGGCTTCTTCTAGTACCAGTGTAAGTGGTAGTTTCTTTGACAGAAGAAGACTTTTGATTGGTCAGCCACTCCCAAATAAAGTGACTATATTTCCAAAGAATAAAAATTCAAGTGATTTTTCTTCTTCAGGAGATGGAAGCAGTCTTTATACTCAGTGGGGAAATCAAGAACAAGAAACCAGTAATAGTGGAAGGGGAAGAGTGACCCAGGATACAGAAGAAAGGCCACATTCTCGATACCTACGTAGAGCCCATTCCTCTGATAGATCTGGCACTTCTAATAGTCAGTCTCGACCAAGAACACATACAATGGAACGATGTCACTCAGCAGAAATGCTTTCAAAATCCAAAAGATCAGGAGTAGATGAAAATGAAGAAAGATACTCACCTACAAACAGCAATGTCAATATTTTTCATTTCTTTAAAGAAAAGACATCCAATAGTTCTGGATCTTTTGAAAGACCTGATAATGATCAACCACGGTAAGAAGAATTCTATCAAAAGCATTTTCTTTTTCTGTAAATGTTACATTAGCACAATTATGAAGCTGCATCTAACTAAGGAGGGTTAATTTTTTCTAATGTTGTCAGACCTTCCTGGGGTACTTTTTAGCTATGATTGCTATTTCTTATTAGAAAGAGAATCAGAATGATGATTTTTAATTGTAGTTAAAAAACTTTCATAATGAGTATATGTGCTCATGAATGTGTTTAATACTTGAGAGTTTTGTTTCATTTTTTATTTTATAGGAAGCAGATCTCCAGTGCAAAGTGTCATATTAAACGTATCTGATCCCTAAAGTACTCTGATAGTAATTGTTCTCTCTCTTTCTCTATCCCTCTCTCTTCCTCTCTCTCTCTCTCTCACACACACACAAACACACACACACACAAGATGAGCCAGTGATGAGTAATCATATTGTTGACTGCTTCTCACATGAAGGCTAATTTTTTAATGACTGTAGTGTTTATTTTTTCCTTTTTCTGATCTTTGATTGTTATGCTTAAATTACAAGAAGGCAGTAGCCATATAGAAACATTGTCACGGTACCATGGGCATTTTGGTCTGGATGTTTAGCTTCTTAGAGACAATTTAATTATGCAAATATTGGTTTCTATAGTTACTCTAAAATTTCTAGGTATTCAGATCACAAGATAACTAACTACCTTTTTAAATATTTTTATCTTCATAAGTTATTACCTAATAATTTTTTTATTAGTTCATCAGAATTTTTTTTCTCTGTTTAGCTCCAATCGTCTTTGTCCAGGAAAAACTCCTTTTCCATTTCCAGACCAGACATCACAGACTGAAATGGTACAACAGTGGTTTGAGAATCTGCAAATAAAGGGTGAGTTTTCTGTTTGGATTTTCTTAAGAAAATAATACATTTTTAAAAAACAAAAATAGATTTTTAATAAATTATATTATAATAACAATAATAATAACTTCACTCATTTTGAGTATTTGCTGTATCAGCTACTGTCCTTAATGCTTACAAATTTTAACTTATTAAATTCTCACACACAAAAAATACGAAGATAGGGGTGCCTGGGTTGCTCAGTCGATTAAGCATCTGCCTGTGGCTCAGGTCATGCATGATCTCCGGGTACTGGGATGGAGCTCCATGTCGGGCTTCCTGCTCAGCGGGGAGTCTGCTTCTCTCTCTCTCTCTCTCCTCTGCCCCTCCCCACTGCTTTTCTCTCTCTCAAATAAATAAAATCTTTTAAAAAGATATAAAGATAATATCATTAGCCCTATCTTACACATGAGGAATTGTGTTGCACAGAGCTTAATTTGCCAAGCTACACTGCCTATAAGCAGAGAAGCCGGGATTCCAACACAAGCAGTCTGGCTCATAGACTTACTCTTTATCTCTCTGTTCTTGCAGCCTATCTGTAAGAAGCACCTACTATCAGTGCCTATAAAATAATAAAAAAATGGTTGACCTTATTTTTAAGTAGAAGCTGATGTGGATATCATGGTTTACCAGTGGGACCTTCATACACTAAAGTACACAGCTACTAAAACCTGAATGGGTTTTTTTGTTTTGTTTGTTTGTTTTTTTTTTGCGAGCCCTAGGCCCAACATGGGCTTGAACTCACAAACTTGAGATCAAGAGTTACATACCTGGGACGCCTGGATGGCTGTTGGTTAAGCGTCTGCCTTTGGCTCAGGTCATGATCCCAGAGTCCCAGGATCTGGCCCACGTCGGGTTCCCTGCTCAGAGAGCCTACCTCTCTCTCTCCCTCTGCCCCTCCACCTCCCCCTGCTTATGCTCTTTCTCTCTCTCTCTCCCAAATAAATAAAATCTTTTAAAAAACAAACAAAAATTTACATACTCTACTGACTGAGCCAGCTAGACGCCCCAAACCTTAACATTTTTAAACAGCTGTCATCCCAGTCATTATTTTAGATTCAGAGTTTGAAAGTTCAACATTTCTTATTAATGAGCATGACCGACTCACAGAAGGTGGGTTGGAAATAACCATGGAAAAAAAGGGAGAATAAAAAAGAAAACATATGGGGAGGAGGAGATCATTTCTTACTAAGTATTATATTACTTCAGACAAGGGGTACAGAATATGACTATAATTTAAGCAGAGTTGTTATGTTACCTCAAGCGTCTGTTCTTTTTTTCTTTTTAAAAAATATATTATTTTCTAGAGCCCAAAAGGGAATTAATCTTTTTATGTGTACTTGTGGGTGATGATAAGTTTATGGTTTTTAAACTATAAAATTGCCATGTACTTAATCTTGCATTTAACCTTCTGTTGTGTTTATAGATTCTTTTATTTGGTAATGTGGATATATATCTGAGATGGAGAAATAAGCTTGTTTATAATCTAGTAGTGCTGCTGCAATTTTAAAGTGTATTATTTCATACAAAATATTTCTATCATAATGGGAGTAGGAGGAAGGAAAGTATACTAACAAGTCATTTAGAGAAAAAAATACAATATATATTTTTAGAGTTTAGCATTTGAAAAATTGCCTTATAGAGATCTATATAGTCTAATCATTTTAGGGGCTTTAAAAAAATAATGTTCCCACTGAACACTAAAACCATAAAAAAATACAAATGGGTAAAATTCAACAAGAACTCTTAAAAAATGTGGTGCAAATACACTTGTAATATTAAATATTAATAATATTAAAACTTTCATATATTGTTTTTGCTTTTAGTTGCATATTCTATAAGTAAAGATGGTCAGACAGTCCTCAGCTTTAAAGAGGATAAATTTACATATTATGTAGAATGATTACCTGGAAACTCCTCAAATCTGTACTTGTTGGAGCGCTGGCAGTTATTTGTTTTAGAATTAGTAAGTGACCGTAGATTTTGCCTTGATTGAAAAACAAATTTCATATTAATACCTTTTCTTTCGTAGTTTTAGGAGTATAAAGGTATATCTTTGCAATCTGGATTAAAATGTTTTTTAAAATCATTCTTGGGGTGCCTGAATGGCTCAGTCGGTTAAACGTCTGCCTTCTGCTCAGGTCATGGTCCCAGGGTCCTGGGAACGAGCCCCATGTTGGGCTCCCTGCTCAGTGGGGAGTCTGCTTCTCCCTCTTTCTTTGCCTCCTCCCACCTATTTATGCTCATGCTCTGTCTCTCTCTCTCTCTCAAATAAAATCTTTAAAGTCATTCTTGTATTATGTCATGTCTTAAAACTGCTTATTTGTTAGAAATATTTTAAGCATTTTTTTAACTAGATTTCTTTTGTACCTCAAAACAAAATTATACTAGCATGACATTGTGTTATGTAGACTTTTTTTTTCATTTTTCACTAAATTGCTTCATTCTGTGTATATTGCAGCTCATTTAAGAGAAAATACTGAATACAACAGCATTAACCCAAACGGAGATTTCCAAGGCCATCCAGATTTGCAGGACACATCAAGAAATGCTTGGACCAAAAAGAGCCCTGATGCTTCTGATAACGTGCATTCTGCCAAGCAGCTGAATACCATGAAATACATGACTGCATTTCAAAGTAGACCTGAGATAATTCAACAAGAATCTATTTTTGGCTCAGATCCTCTTTCTGAACAAAACAAGACTAGGGGTATGGAGCCACCATTGGGTTATCAGAAACGTACATTACGAGGCATTACATCTCCTTTGACTGCTTACAGGTTAAAACCGATTAGACAGAAAACCAAAAAGGCTGTGGTATGTCTATTATTTTTCTAAATTACTATGTGATATTTTCCTTGAGTATGTGGTTTCTTATATCGAATATGTTTCTTTTGGTTCCTATAATTTTGATATTTACATGATAAACTCTAAAAGAAAAGAGACTGGGAGTTTATGGAAAAATAGCTCGTGTTTTCTTCTGGCTACTTTCAGAATGGTGAAGTGATACTGATAAGTTTTGAATTTTAAATTATTGATAATGAGAAACATTTAAAAATAACAGTGGCTAAATACTGTGTTAAATATTATTTTATTCATAATTCCAGTTACTAAATTAACACTTAATACTGCTTTTTGCTTTTGTCTTAATTGTTTCTGTATTTAATCTAGTCTCATATCAAAAAGGTAAACTAAAAATTCAATTTTTTTAACATCTGAAACTATTTAAAGAAAAGGAGTATACACAAAATCAAGTTTAGAGTTTAAATTGATGTATGAATTGGGAATAGCGATTTTTATTTTTTAATTCCATCTTCCTCCTGTTTGTACCTCGTTTTCTATTTCACCCAGTCTTACCTTTGTTTGGCTTGCTATTGTGTTTTCAAAGTCCTTATTCTCCACTCCCACCTTCTGCTTTCATTCTGCTCACTGGTTATCATTTCACACTTAATTATGCCTTCTTACCTTTACTCCTTATGTTTCACAATTGTGCTCAGATACACCTCTGGTATAGACTGCTGCAGAGAAGCAGCCATTTGATTTTGACTTGAATTTTTGTTTCTGCTATGGTTAAGTACTTTTAAGTATTATATGTGTCAGCTATTATAGTAAACAAGAGAATTGTTACTAAAGTTAGTTTCTTGTTTTTTAGGTTAGCATACTTGATTCCGAGGAGGTGTGTGTGGAACTTCTAAAGGAGCATGCATCTCAAGAATATGTGAAAGAAGTTCTTCAAATATCTAGTGACGGAAATATGGTAATGTGGCTTTACTTTATTTTGCAACTTTAAATCATCATTAAGCATTTGGCATTCCAATTCATTCTACAAGGATATCGTTAAAATAGTTAAAAATTGGTTTTCTTAATGTGATGATATCTCTGAAAGTCAAAAACTAAAATAGAATACTACATGTATTTAATTAGTTTTTAAAATAATTATAACTTGTAGCAAAATCTAAACTTTAAGCTTAAGTTTGAAAAGCAAAATAATTTCTTCTAGAAAATGTTTAGTATTTTCAATAAAATAATATTTAATTTTACATGTAAGCTCTTTTCATAATTTTATTAACAAAATATAGCACTCTAACTTAATGGCATATAATTAGAATTCTTAAAACACTTTTTGGCAGATCACTGTTTACTATCCTAATGATGGAAGAGGTTTTCCTCTTGCTGATAGACCACCACCCCCTACAGACAACATCAGTAGGTACAGCTTTGACAATTTACCAGGTATGTAAATTTACCAGAGAATAAATTTAGATAATGGATGTATATATACGTAAATTCCATAAGTGTGGATATCATAGATTGTAAATGTCTTGCTTCAGCCAGGCTATAGCTCATCTTCTCATCCTTTATATATGGTGAGATGTGGTGTACCTTACTAATCCAGTGATTAGTCATATTCTGTGTTATCACGTATTGAAGTAGACACTATGGAATATTAGTCATATATCACACAAATACAATATGTACACTTGTTTAGTTACTAATTTGTCTAGAATTTTGTTTAAAATTCAACACAAAGTATCTAATTTTTGACTTTTGAAACCATTATGCTCCATAAATGATCATCTATTATTATGTCTAACCAAATTTGACTCCTTGTTCAGCTTCTGGATATTATGGGTGGGGATTAAATATTGAATAGTAAAACTTCACTGAAGTGACTTTTAGAATCAAACAAGAAAACTTATCTAATCTAACCCTATTAGAAATGAAAGCAGATAGACAAGATTAAATACTGTAAGTGACTGTAGTTACAGGGAATTGTAAAAACTGACTTGAATATTAGGACCACAAAACTCTGTGCTTTACTAACATTAAAAAAAAACTACATCTTTTCCTGATAGTCTGATTCTGATATCTCAGGTAGAAATTTTTTCATTTAAATTATTAAAACTTTTCTGGAATCATTACTTATAATAAGGAGTCAGTGATTTGAAGAAAGATTTTTTAAATAGTCATGGTACTACTCATCAGATTTTGTTATATACTTCTTGGGAATTGTATTATACTGTCTTTAGTTTTCATTAAGATAATAGACTTGCATGACTTAAATATCTTTATTTTGGTAATAAGGTTTCTAACCTATCAACTTGAATTTTTGAGGAAGAGTAGAGATCAGTGTTAAACTTGCGGAATTTATATGTCAAATCAACACTTTCTTTCCTACTACTAGGTAATTTTTTTCTTTTCTTCTCCAGAGAAGTACTGGCGAAAATATCAATATGCTTCCAGATTTGTACAGCTTGTAAGATCTAAATCACCCAAAATAACTTATTTTACAAGATATGCTAAATGTATTTTGATGGAGAATTCCCCTGATGCTGATTTTGAGGTTTGGTTTTATGATGGTAAGTACCATTTAAAAATGGTAATTTTTTTCCCTTTAGTTTATAATTTAGTAGTTTTTTTTTTAAATTCAGCACCACAAGTTTATAAGCTATATATTCATACAAATTAATTACACAGCACAGTGTCCTATATGTTAAATACGTTAACCAAATTTATTTATATATACTTCCGTGTAAACAGCTTATTCTCCAATATGTATATTAGACCTCTTACTCTGTGTAGCTCAGATTTAACAATATTCAGGTTGATAGTACAGAATCACCTGAAATAAATACCCTATTTCTTACTAGAAACTCAAATGGGCATATACCAAATGATAGTTACAAATGTGGTAAAAAGATAGGGTTGAACTAGAGAATATTATTTTCTAAATCTATTCTATGAAGATGATTTACTTTTTAATCCGTAAAACTCTCTTTAAGGGACACCTAGCACATACACTCACACGGTACACATATAATTATAGCTATCCTTCAATTATGTTTTTGTTTGAGATCAGTGATTTTTTTTAAGTACCATAGAAGTATCAGACCTAAGGCAGATATATGCAGAAAAAAAAATGGATGGCTTTTATTTATTGAATACATACAGAGCCTCATTAATGGTCAGCAAGTGACTATACCTTGATATTTATGCACAAGTATGATAATGAGTATAAACACAGGAATATTTAAAGAAATGATAAAAGAATAGTTTTCTTCTTATTCTTTAAGGAGCAAAGATACACAAAACTGAAGATTTAATTCAGGTGATTGAAAAGACTGGAAAATCTTATACCTTAAAATGTGAAAGTGAAATTAATAGCTTGAAAGGGGAAATAAAAATGTATATGGACCATGCAAATGAGGTATGTACCTAGTCGTGGTAGGTTTTTCATACCAATTAATAGTGATTCCAAATGACAGGTGAAATAATGACAGAAAGCTCTGTTCTTTTGAAATAGGGCCATCGTATTTGCTTAGGCCTGGAATCCATAATTTCAGAAGAGGAGAAGAAAAGTGGAAATGCCCCCTTTTTCCCAATAATTGTAGGAAGGTAAATGTTTGAAAATTTTAAAAATATGGCTAAAATGTATCAGAAATGTTAAAAAAAATAGTTTGGTGTTTACATTATGGACACTTTTTAGTTTTCTGTAATTTGAAAGCTTTAAGGGAATATATTTGGACATTTCTTTCTGCTTCAGAAAACCTGGTAATACTAGTTCACCTAAGGCCTTATCACCTCCTACTTCTGTGGATCCAAACTACCTGATGAGTGATAGAGCATCTTTGAATAAAATGATAAATAGTGCTGCTTCTCCAAAACCGGCACCAATACTTAATCCTTCTGTAAGTAAATATATGTCACTTCTGTACTTTAAACTCTTCAGTGATTGCCTCATGCCCCTCATATAAAATTTGAATTCCTTACTATGGACTTACTATCACCTGTCTACTTCTCCCCCACCTGCTTTACCCTCTACTGTCTGTGCGTTCTTTTAGTTCTTCAAGTAAGTCAAACTTTCAGGACCTTTTCACATGCTCTTCACTTAACCTGGAACTTTTCTCCAACCTCTTAATGGTAATTCTTTCTCATCCTTCAGGTTTCAATTTAAATATTAGCCCTGTGAGGCCTAACCTGACCCCTCTGGGAAAAAGCTAAATATATTATTATATATATCATTTTATTTTTACTAGTAAGAATATCTTTGACTGCCTTAGTATCCATGATAGGTCATTGGTTACATAAACTTACTAAATTTTTATTCCATGAACTGTCATGCCTATAACTACTACATAGCATTATAGAAAAATGCAAGCATTAAAGAAATAGATCTGTGTGTATATACTCACACACATGTACATAGATACTATAATTGCAGTTATGAAAAATTATGCCTTGGGGGAAAAAAAGACAAAAGAAATCTACCTAAATGAAAGCAGCAACTGTGTGATTTTTCTTCTGTATTTCTCTAATTTTCCATAATGTGGTTATATATTTGCGGGTTTTTTGTTAATACTTTAAATCTGAAGTTTATTATGTGGTTATATTTTAATTTTTTAACTTTGTTATTAAAAAATTATTTTAAGCTAATGAAAATCTAGTCATTTTTCAGTTTTGTTGAAGTTGGCTTATAAAAATGCTAAGGAATAGTATCTTCTTGTCTTTTACTGTTTGTAGATGGTTACAAATGAAGGACGTGGCTTTACGGCTGCAGCTTCTGGAACAAACCTCTCTTCTAGTCTAAAAGATTGTCTTCCTAAATCAGCACAACTTTTGAAATCTGTTTTTGTGAAAAATGTTGGTTGGGCTACACAGGTGAGAAGTTTTTATAGTAAAGTGAATTTTCTTAGTATGAATTTCTTTAGTTTTCATAGTAATTAGACAATTATCAAAAAAATAAATTATTTTAAAGATTTCTCTTTGCAAGAAAGTTTTTACACCTTTTTTTACATTGGTTATATTAAAATTTTAGACATTTTTTATTTGTATACACTTGGAGAACTCTAGGTATTGTTAATAGATTGGCAAGGTGTAAGTGATTTGTTTTTGTCATTTGTTTTTAAAGTTTTAAAAACAAGTGTTTTCAATGTGAGAGGAGAAGCACTTATTGAAACAAAAGCGTGAGAGTGTGAGGCTTTCTTCAAAATAAATCAGTCCCTGAGCATTTGGCCAGCATTCGTCAGATTGTTTTTCATCCTGCACCCCATAATGAAAAAATTGTTAACATGTCGCAGCCAACATACATCATTACCTATTTATAAATTCTGTGCAAATACTGTTGTACTCATTATGTATTTTTATAAAACATAAACAAAAATTGAAATAAAAAGAGGATGAGATATAAATAAATAAAAAAATAAAAACAAGTGTTTTAATGCAAATGTCCACTGATAGATGGATAAAGAAGATGTATGTGTAGGGGCACTTGGCTTCCTTAGTCCCTAGAGCATGTGACTCGATCTCAGACCTGTGAGTTCAAGCCCCATGTTGGGCATGGAGCCTATTTAAAATTAATTAATTAATAAATATACATACATAACTTACATTTTAAAAAAGTATGTGTATATAGACGATGGAATATCACTCAGCCATCAAAAAATCTTGCCATTTGTGACAACGTGGATGGCACTAGAGAGTATTATGCCAACTGAAATAAGTCAGAGAAAAACAAATATATGATTTCACTTACATGTGGAAGGAAAAAAACAAAACAGAAAACAGAAACTCATAAATAAAGAGAACAAACGGGTCATTGCCAGAGGGGAGGAGGATTGGCAAACTAGGTGAAGGGGACTAAGAGGTACACACTTCCAGTTGTCAAATAAGTCACAGAAATGAAAAGTACAGCATAGGGAATATTGTCAATAATACTGTAATAATGTTGTGACAGATGGGAAACAAATAGAATTGTTGAATCACTATGTTGTATACCCGAAACTAACATAACATTGTATGTCAGCTATACTTCAATTTAAAAAATAAATTAAGAAAAACAGAGGGGTGCCTGGATGGCTTAGTCAGTTAAGTGTCTGCCTTTGGCTCAGGTCATGATCTCAGGGTCCTGGGATAGAGCCCTGCTGTGGGCTCCACACTCAGTAGGGAGTCTGCTTCTCCCCCTGCCCCTCCTCCTACTCTTGCCCTTCCCCCTGCGTGTGCACGCACTCTTCTCTCTCTCTCAAATAAATGAATAAAATCTTTAAAAAAACCAGTAGACATGTCATGATAATGGCTACTTTTTGGGAATTGAGAATGATGTTCATGACATTTAAGTTTTACAAACTATTTGTAATCTATTACTAGCGTAACTTTCATTTGGCTGAAAAGGCTTTTTGCATTTAAATATTAAGTCCACATTGAGTTCAAACTTACAGAATTATATGTAGGTGTGAGCCTATATGTATAATTTATCTGAAAACTTGAAGATTGGAGACTTGAGCATAGTACATGTGATTTTTACTTGCCAGTGAAGAAAAATGCCATCTTCCTACCTTTATGGGGGCAGGAAATAAATGAAGGGAACTCAGCATTTGTTGAGTACCTGCTATGTGGTACCATGTTTTTCACATATTTTGTTTTGTTATTCTCCAAAATAAAACCTAGTAAAGTTGGCGTTACCTCCTTTCATAGATAGTAAAATTATGGCTTATAATTGTTGATTGACTTGTAGAGTCCTACTCAGTAGTTGGCAGAGTCTGGTTGTAAACCCAGGTCTGTTTGATTCCAGTATACATGTCTTCTCTCGGCTGTCTGGAGTGCTACATTGTATATTAGTCACTATATCAAATACCAGTGACTAAAGGAATAATTGCAAAGGCTAAGGTGTAATGTTCTCAGGCAGAAGAGAAATTCTGTGTCCCAAGAACAAAGAATAGAGGAAAATCCTAATTTAAAAAAATGTTACTTTTGTTATTTCCTAAATCTCTTCTTCATTAGAAATGCTATTGGAGTCGGGAGGAGGACCCAAAACTACTCAGACATCGTAGTAGAAATGAATGGGAAACAGGATTCATTTAGAATAATTTTAATATTTTAATGCTATAGCTATTAAAGGAATAATCTGAAAAGATGTGAATATTCTCAGTGCTACTACCATCAAAGCCCCATATTTGTAGTTTTCTGAGAGGGTGTTTTTTTTATTTTTATTTATTTTTTTTAAGATTTTATTTATTCATTTGAGAGAGAGACAGCCAGCGAGAGAGGGAACACAAGCAGGGGGAGTGGGAGAGGAAGAAGCAGGCTCCCAGCGGAGGAGCCTGATGCGGGGCTCAATCCCAGAATGCTGGGATCACGCCCTGAGCCGAAGGCAGACACTTAACGGCTGAGCCACCCAGGTGCCCCATTAGATTTACTTTATTTAAGAGAGCGTGTGCTTGCGAGCACAAGCAGTTGGGGGGCAGAGGGAGGCAAGCAGATTCCCTGCTGTGGGGAGCCCTACATGGGGCTTGATCCTAGGACCCTGAGATGATGACCCAAGCTGAAATCAAGAGTCAGATGCTTAACTGAGGGAGCCACCCAAGAGCTCCGAGCATTGTTTTTTTAACTATGTGAAAAACCTGTTAAACATGAGTACCTTTTAAGAACTTTAAATCGTGTACTGTATAGTAATCTTGCACACTTATTATTTTTCTAGTTAACTAGTGGAGCTGTGTGGGTTCAATTCAATGATGGGTCCCAGTTGGTCGTGCAGGCAGGAGTGTCTTCTATCAGTTATACATCACCAAATGGTCAAACAACTAGGTAAGTTCTTAAAATAATGGTTGAAATTTAGCCCTTTGCTATATAATTTTGTTTTCTCTATATGTTTAAATAAATGATTTAATAAGGTATGTTTTTTAGATTAGGGCCTTCAGTTTAATGAAGAATCCAGTTTTCAAGTCAGCTCAAGTTTTTTACTTAATTTTCTTTTTATTATTTAAATACATTTAGAAAGTGGCCTGTTTTAAAAGGAAACAAACTGGATATGCTTAACTTGATTTAGGTATCTACTTAAATAATTTTGCGTAATTTTTCTGAGGTGCCTCTTTCATTGAAGAATTACTGAAAAATAGAATATGCCTTTTGGTGCTCTCATACAAACCAATTAATTAAGTTATATTTTTGTCTTTTTTTTTTTTCTTTTGCTTCACTTAGGTATGGAGAAAATGAAAAATTACCAGATTACATCAAACAGAAATTACAGTGTCTTTCGTCCATCCTTTTGATGTTTTCTAATCCAGCTCCTAGTTTTGAATAATTAAAGCTCCTTTTAGATGCATAAGTCTAATAAATAACTTTGTTGGCTTTCAAGTAAAGTGACTTTTTTAATTTAATATAACTTCCTCAGAAAGCCTTTCTATAAAAGACAATTTTAATCTGTACCATAATGGATGTATTCTAATGTGAGAACCAAGCAGAATGAAACTTCTAAAATGTACTGGTCATAGATTAAAATAGTACACTGGACTTTGCTCTTAGAACATATACCCCCAAACTTTGTGTTCATATATTTGTATTGAACAGCCTTTTAAAAGCAAAAATATAAGCGGTGTGTGGCATATTTATGCTTTTTTTTTATTGTTTTCCCTACTTCTCAGACATGTTGAGAATCATGGAAAAAATATGCTGGAGTTTTTGAGGTTTTGACCATGTAAATAATGTGTATTTATGTTGTAAGTAACATATGTAAACATGTATATTTGTTTTATATTTATTTTTGTAGCACCAGTTTCTAATGAAACATTTCTGAAAATGCATTTTATAAAAAAATAAATACAGAGATAAGTTGCTTTATCTTTTGATTTATTTAATTAAATACTTATTTTAAAGTAAGTTACTAGTAAGCTCATTTTTAAATTATGTTGCCTGTTTAGGAGCCAGTTAAATTTTTAAAATTAATCTTGCAAATGGTAAATACATAGTTTCTCTTCCTTTATTTGAAAATATCTATATATTTTAATGATAAACATTTTAACACTGTAGAACTTAATGCAATAGTTAAGATGAAGAAAAAGAATATTTGATAGTGGGACAGCCATTACCTTTTACTCAAGGTAAAATGGGAATGAAATAAAACTATAAATATGATAAAGACTTTTTAACCTAATATTTCCTGCTGTTTTTTACAATTAGAAATATTTGAACTAATTCCATTTAGTAGACAGGAATGCCTAATGCCACAATTACTCAACATTGTTTTGGACGTTTTTGCCTAAGGCAGTGAGAAGAAAAATAATTTGCAACATAAATTGCAGAGTTAATAAGAAAAAGACAACCTGATAGAAATACGGACAAAAGATATGAGCAGATAAATTCACAAAGACAGAAATATATATAGTGAATCAAAAGGTAATAAACGCTCACCACATTTATAGTTGGAGAAATGTAAAATTAAAACAAAATCGTTTCTTTTTATCAAAGAGATTGGTAAAAAATAATAGTGCTTGCTAAGAGGAACAGGGCATTCTCAGGTGTTGATTAATTAGTGTAAAAGTAATTTGGCAATATCTATTAGAATTAACCCATTTTAGTACATTGGTAATCCAGTTTTCAGGGGAAAAATTATGTAAGCTCTTCTCTTAGGGAAAAAATATGAGAAATAAGAGTTTCCCTCTAAAAATGGAAGTAGTTAAGGAGTTTCTAGCTTAATTTTGAAGGCTAAATACATTTTGCTTTGACAGTCTTTAGGTGTATTTTTTGTCTTCTCTTTCAGTCTTCATGGGCCTCTGTTTTAGGTACTTCTCCTATACATATCATATAGCTGAATTTTGTCTTTTAATCCAATCTGATCATCTCTGTAGTCTACTGTGTTCACATTTATTATCATTTCTGATATGTTTACTGTTTGTCCTTACAGTTCTCCTGTATTTATGTCTACCAGTTTCTTTTGTGCTTGTATCTACATACTTTTTTGCTTTTTTTTCCTTTCCTGCCTTCTTCGAAGTTGAATTTCCTTTAATCTCTTTTATGCTTTGTACTGATTTTCTTTGAGAAGATACAGCAATGGTTTATACTGCTTTTTAAATTCTGCATAGTATTTTTTCAGAATTCTTTATTTAAATTCAATTTAGTTAACATATACTGTATTATTAGTTACTGGGGTAAAATTTACTGATTCATCAGTTGCATATAACACCTAGTGCTCGTGGCATCAAGTGCCTTCCTTAATGCCCATCACCCAGTTACCCCTTCCCCCCACCCACTTTCCATCCAGCAACCCTCAGTTTCTTTCCTAGAGTTCAGCATCTCTTATGGTTTGTCTCCCTCTCTATTTTCATCTTATTTTACTTTTCCTTCCCTTCCCCTATGTTCATCTGTTTTGTTTCTTAAATTCCACATATGACTGAAATCATATGGTATTTGTCTTTCTCTGACTGATTTATTTCACTTAACTTAATACCTGCTAGTTCCATCCACATCGTTGCAAATGGCAAGATTTCATTCTTCTGGATGGCTGAGTAATATTCCATTTGTGTGTGTGTGTGTATGTGCGTGTGTGTATACCACATCACCTTTATCCATTCATCTGTCAATAAACATCTGGGCTCTTTGCATAGTTTGGCTCTTGTGGACATTGCTGCTGTAAACATTCGGGTGCAGGTGCCCCTTTGGATCACTACGTATGTATCCTTTGGATAAATACCTAATGGTGCAATGCTGGGTTGTAGGGTAGCTCTATTTTTAACTTTTTAAGGAAACTCCATACTGTTTTCCAGAGTGGCTGCACCAGTTTGCATTTCCTCTAACAGTGCAAGAGGGTTACACTTTCTCCATATCCTCGCCAACATCTGTTGTTTCCTGAGTTGTTCATTTTAGCCATCTGACCAGGGTGAGGTGCTATCTCATTGTAGTTTTGATTTGGGTTTCCCTGATGCCGGGTAATGTTGAACATTTTTCCATGTGTCTGCTGGTCATTTGCATGTCTTCTTTGTCCATTTCTTGACTGGATTATTTGTTCTTTGGGTGTTCAGCTTGATGAGTTCTTTATAGATTTTGAATACTAGCCCTTTATCTGATAAGACATTTGTAAATATCTTCTGCCATTCTGTAGGTTGCCTTTTAGTTTCGTTGTCTGTTTACTTTGCTGTGCAAAAGGGTTTTATCTTGACAAAGTCCCAGTAGTTCATTTTAGCCTTTGATTCTCTTGCTTTTGGAGACACGTCTAGCAAGAAGTTGCTGTGGCTGAGGTGAAAGAGTTGCCTGTGTTCTCAAGGATTTTGATGGGTTCCTGTCTCACATTTAGGTCTTTCATCCATTTTGAGTCTATTTTTGTGTATGGTGTACAGAAATGGTCCAGTTTCATTCTTCTGCATGTGGCTGTCCAATTTTCCCAAAACCATTTGTTGAAGAGACTATCTTTTTTCCATTGAATATTTTTTCCTGCTTTGTCGAAGATTAGTTGACCATAGAGTTGAGGGTCCATTTCTGGGCTCTCTGTTCTGTTCCACTGATGTATGTGTCTGTTTTTGTGCCAGTACCATGCTGTCTTGGTGATCACGGCTTTGTAATATAGTTTGAAATCAGGCAATGTGATGCCCCCAGCTTTGCTTTTCTTTTTCAGCATTCCTTAGGCTACTCAGGGTCTTTTCTGGCTCCATACAAGTTTTAGGATTATTGCTCCTGCTCTGTGAAAAAAGTTGATGGTATTTTGATAGGGATTGCATTGAATATATGGATTGCTGTAGGTATCATAGACCTTTTAATATTTGTTCTTCCAATCCATGAGCATGGAATGTTTTTCCATTTCTTTTTGTCTTCCTCAATTTGTTTCATGAGTGTTCTTTAGTTTTCTGAGTGCAAATCCTTTGCCTCTTTGGTTAGGCTTATTCCTAGGTATCTTATGGTTTTTGGTGCAACTGTAAATGGGATCAACTCCTTAATTTCTCTTTCTTCTGTCCCGTTAGTGTATAGAAATGCAACTGATTTCTGTGCATTGATTTTATATCCTGCCACTCTGCTGAAATCCTGTATGAGTTCTAGCAATTTTGGAGTGAAGTATTTTGGGTTTTCCACATAGAGTATCGTGCCATCTGTGAAGAATGAGAGTGACTTCCTCTTTGATGATTCAGATGCCTTTTACTTCTTTTTGTTTTCTGATTGCTGAGGCTAGGACTTCTAGTACTATGTTGAACCACAGTGGCGAGAGTGGACATCCCTGTCGTGTTCCTGACTTTCTCTTCAGTTTTTCCCCATTAAGAGTGATACTCGCTGTGGGCTTTTCATATATGGCTTTTATGATGTTGAGGTATGTTCACTCTATCGCTACACGGTGGAGAGTTTTTATCAAGAAAGGATGTTATACTTTGTCAAATGCTTTTTCTGCATCTATTGAGAGGATCATATGGTTCTTGTCCTCTCTTTTAGTAATGTGGTGTATCACATTGATTGATTTGCAGATGTTGAACCACCCTTGCAGCCCAGGAATAAATCCCACTTGGTCGTGGTGAATAATCATTTTAATGTACTGCTGGATCCTATTAGCTAGTATCTTGGTGAGAATTTTTACATCCACGTTCATCAGGGATATTGGTCTGTAATTCTTTTTGTGGGGTCTTTGTCTGGTTTTGGAATCAAGGTAATACTGGCCTCATAGAAACAATTCAGAAGTTTTCTTTCCATTTCTGTGTTTTGGAACAGTTTGAGAATAGGTATTAACTTTTCTTTAAATGTTTGGTAGAATTCCACTGGGAAGCCATCTGGCCCTAGACTTTTGTTTGTTGGGATATTTTTTATTACTGCTTCAATTTCCTTGCTGGCTATGGGTCTGTTCAAATTTTCTATTTCTTCCTGTTTGAGTTTTGCTAGTTTATATGTTTTTAAGAATTTATCTGTTTATTCCAGATTGCCCCATTTGTTGGCATAATATTCTAATTGTATTTCTTTGGTGTTGGTTGTGTTTTCTTTCATTCATGATTTGATTTATTTGGGTCCTTTCTCTTTTCTTTTTGGTAAGTCTGGCTAGGGGTATATTGATCTTATTCATTCTTTCAAAGAACCAGCTCCTGGTTTTGTTGGTCTGTTCTACTGGGTTTCTTTTTTATTTCTGTATCATTGATTTCTGCTCTAATCTTTATGATTTCTTTTTTCCTGCTGGACTTAGGCTTTCTTTGATATTCGTTTTCCAGCTTCTTTTGGTGTAAGGTTGGTTGTGAATTTGAGACTTTTGTTTCTTGAGGAAGGCCTGTATTGCTATACACTTTCCTCTTAGGACCACCTTTGCTGCATCTCAAAAGTTCTGAACTGTAGTGTTTTCATTTTCATTTTATTCCATGTATTTTTTAAATTAGTCTTTAATTTCCTGGTTGACCCATTCATTCTTTAGTAGGATGTTCTTTAGCCTCCATGTATTTGTGTTCCTTCCAAATTTTATCTCGTGGTTGACTTAAAGTTTTAAAGCATTGTGGTCTAGAAATATGCATTGTGTAATCTCAGTCTTTTTGTATTTGTTGAGACCTGATTTGTGATCCACCCAGTATGTGATCTATTCTGGAGAATGTTCCATGTGCACTAGAGAAGAATGTGTATTCTGCTGCGTTAGAATGAAATGCTCTGAATATATTTGTGAAGTCCATCAGGCCCAGTGTGTCATTCAAAGCCCTTGTTTTCTTGTTGATCTTCTGCTTAGAAGATCTGTCCCTTGCTGTGAGTGGGGTGTTAAAGTCCCCTACTATTATTATATTATTATCAATGATTTTCTTTAATTTTGTTATTAATTGGTTTATATATTTGGCTGCTCCCAAGTTAGGGGCATAAATATTTACAATTGTTAGATCTTCTTGTTGGATAGACTCTTTTATTATGATGTAGTGTCCTTCTTCATCTCTTATTACAGCCTTTGGTTTAAAATCTAATTTTTCTGATACAAGGGTGGATACTCCGGCTTTCTTTTGATGTCCATTGGCATGATAAATTGTTCTCTGACCCCCTCACTTGAAATGTGGAGGCGTCCTTGGGTCTAAAGTGAGTCTCTAATAGGCAGCCTCTAGGTGGGTCTTGTTTTTGTTTTGTTTTGTTTTGTTTACATTCTGATACCCTATGTCTTTTGATTGGAACATTCAGTCCATTTACATTCAGAGTAATGATTGAAAGATAGGAATTTAGTGCCATTGTATCACCTGTAAAGTCTCTGTTCCTGTAGATTGTCTTTGTTACTTTTGGTCTCTGTTTCTATCTCAAAGAGTCCCCTTTAATATTTCTTGCAGGGCTTGTTTAGTGTTCACAAATTCCTTTAGTTTTTGTTTGTCCTGGAAATGAATGACAACCTTCTGGATAAAGTATTCTTGGCTGCATATTTTTCCCATTTAGCATGTTGAATATGTCATGCCAGTCCTTTCTGACCTGCCAGGTCTCTGTGGACAGGTCTGCTGCCAGCCTTATGTGTCTTTGTCTACCCTTGTAGGTTAAGGACCTCTTGTCCTGGGCTGCTTGCAGAATTTTCTCTATCTTTGAAATTTGCAAGCTTCACTATTATATGTTGAGATGTTGGCCTATTTTTATTCATTTTCAGGGCGGTTCTCTGTGCCTCCTGTACTTGAATGCCTGTTTCCTTCCCCAGATTAGAAAATTCTCAGCTATAATGTGTTCAAATAAATCTTCTGCCCCTCTCTCTTCCCCTCATATTCTGGGACCCTTATCATCTGGATATTATTTCATGTTATGGAATTCCTGAGTTCCCTAAGTCTCCCTTCATGATCCAGTAGGTTTCTTTCTCTCTCTTCAGCTTCCTTGTTTTGCATCATGTTGACTTCTATATCACTATCTCGCTCTTCTGCCTTGTTCATCCTCATTTTTAAAGCCTCCATTTGGGACTACATCTCATTAATAGCATTTTTAATTTCAGCCAGACTAGATCTTAGTTCTTTTATCTCTGCAGTAAGGATCCTTTAGTGTCTTCTATGATTTTTTCAAGCTAGCTAGTATCTTTATAATCATTGTTTTAAATTCTATTTGGCATCTTACTTGCATCTATTGATTAAGTCCCTGGCACTGAGTACTATCTCCTTTCTTTTGGGGTGAATTTCTCTGTCTCATCATTTTGTCCAGAAAAGAAACGATGAAAGAAAAAGAAAAACAACAAAATAACAACAACAACAACAAAAACTTCAGAAAGTGTTTCTGGTATATGCTGTACACTCCGCTATTGTGTTTTGGCTGCTCTTTCCCACTGGTCCTTCCTCTATAGAGTTCCTCCTTGCTTGTAGTGGAGAGTGTTTGGACCTTTACGTAAGTATGCTTTGATTTGTTTGTCAAGATAAGCCTTTAAAGGAAAAAGGAGACAAAAAAAGAAAAACAAAAAAGCAAAAATCTCATTCAAGACGAGAAAAGGAAAAGGAATAAAAATGTGAACAGACTAAAAATTATAAGCCTGACTTTTTAAAAAAAAGGAAAAAGAGTAGGGAAGGAAGAAAAGGGGGGGGGGGCAGAAAGAAGCAGCAGCCTGATCTGAAAAATAAGAGTAGGAAACAAATGTATAAAAAATTACAAACCTGATACAAAAAAAAAAAAGAGAAAGAGAAAAATATATATATATATAATAAAAGATAAAGAATAGAAAATAAAAAATAGAAAAATTAAAAATTTTTAAAATTTAAAAATTAAAAAAAAAAAGCAACGCTGGTCCTATATCCACCTTTAGCTGATGTTCTGGAGGATTCTTTAATCAGACTTGGTAGATGCAGGGGCCTGTGCTGGTCTCCTGAGGGAGCTGGGCTGGCTTGCAAGCTGACTTGCCATTGTAAAAGATGTCCCTGGCAGGGGCAGTGGGGTGGGGTTTAGTCCAGGGGACACAAGTGACCACTGGAGGTGCTGTGTTTCTCTCTGAAGTCCAACTGTTCTGGGGTGAGGGGAGGGAGGGGTGGTGGAGGAGTAAGAATAGGGCATCACCCCACCCTCTTGTCCCCCAGGAGGGGAACTCACAGCCACTATCGTTCAAAAGGTCTAGAAAAGCAAACAGTCTCCTGTGTCCCAGGCTTTTGTCACTTCCCTGTCCTTAACCTGTCTGTGCCCCGGGCCGTCGGCACACCCAGAGCCACAGATCTCTTGTATTTTATCTCTGGTTCGTGACTGGCATTCAAAACTCCCAAGTTTTAGAAGCCTGGGATGATGCGGGCCCACTCCCGTCCCTCAGAGGAGAGGCTCGGGGCGTCCCAGCACCATCCCGTCCCCCAAAAGCAGTTGCACAGTGCGCACGCGGAGACTACAGTTTACTGTAACACTCTTCGAAAAGCTGGCACCAGATCATCACCCGTCTTCACACAACTCAGTCCCCTGCTCCCTTCTGGCCCAGAAAAGCCGTCACAGAGGCTCGAAGCTCTTGTGGCAGACAGCGAAAATTGGCAGCCAGGTTATCTGCAATCTGCTCTTGTCTGCTTTCTCCTCAGTTCTGCCTCAGAAAAGCCGCCGCTCTGTGCACACTCACAGGTGTGGCCTATTGTGGCTCACAGCACAAAGTGAGGAGGTTTTCCGCCCTCCGCACACACCTCTGTCCCTGCTGACTCAACGGCTCCCGCCTGGCCCTCTGTCCTTGGAGAGGCTCAGCACGCTCTTGCAAACGCGCTCCGGAAGGGCCGTGAGCTCTCCCCGTGCAACGCACGGGGTCTCCTCACCACGGCTCATTGTGCCATCCAACCCACGGCGCTCTCTCCCATTTTCTCCCTCTCCCTGATTTTGCTCCAGGAAAAGGGCGCCCTCCCTTTGTAGCTGCTCGGCTTTCCTCTCCCCCAAATCACAGCTCTGCGCCTCGAATCTGTCAGGTTCTTTCCCTCCCACTATGCAGATTGTTTTCATAATCCTCAGCTTGTTTTCCTAGTTGTTCAAAATAGTTGGATGTTGGTCTAGCCGTGTTCCAAGGACGAGGCAAATCCAGGGTCCTCCTACGACTCCACCATCTTAATTCTGCCCCTAGTATTTCTTTATCTGCATGAAAGGTTGTAGATAAAGGTTGAACACAAAAATGATTATCACAAGCTTAGCTAACAGTAATCACTTCACATAGTTACACATTTTTTTTCTTGTGGTGAGAACTTTGGGTGTGTATGGGAGTATTTAGTTAAAAACATTTTTTTGAGTATAGTTGACACACAATGTTACAGTTGTTTCAGGCGTGCAATGGTCGTGATTCTACTCTACACATTATGCTCTGCTCACCACAAGTGAAGCTAATTGTGATGAGAACTTATAAGATCTCGCTTAGCAACATTCGAATATACAGTGTTGTTGACTGTAGTCACCATGCTGTATATTATATCTCCAGGATTTATTTATCTTATAACCGGAAGTTTTTACCCTTTGACCACCTTCACCCATACCCCATCTTCAACCCCCGCCCCCCTCCCACCCAGTCATCCCCTGCCTCTGGTAAGCACCAATCTGTACTGTTTCTATGAGTTCACTTTTTTTCAATTCCATATATAAGTGAAATCATACAGTATTTGTCTTTCTCTGACTTACTTCACTTAGTATTTTAATCGTTTAATATACTCCCACCTCTATGAGTATGTTTTCTGCCATTTATTTGTTAAAGAAACTGTCATTTGTTCTGCAGCATTTCTTAAGTTCTAGAATCAACTGCATCCCAATGGTACCATTTACAATGGAGCTTCTGAATTTTCCAAAAGATCTAGAACCATGATTAGATTTAAGTTTCACTGGGGTGGGGGTTAGATGGAGAGAGAAAGGGACATGAATAGTTCTTAGCTGGTACTGTTTTTACTACTAGGAATGTATAATAACTTGTCCCTTTTTGCGATACTAAGATTGACTAGTAGATTCAGGATCTGTCAGTGAGATCTATGCATTATAAAGTTCTCTATGAGTTTTCCACTCTTAATGATGATTATTACCTAGATTCATGGTTTTACTAGAAATTACAAAATGGTGACATTTCTAATTCTGTCATTCCTTTTGAATTTTCTGTCATTGATTATTAGGTTAACCAGAAATAAAGAGGATACAGAAAAGGCTGGCTTAATGCTTCATTTTTTCCTTTATTTACTAGTTCTCAAAAAAAGTTTGTGCTCTAGACACCACCAAAGGTAACTAATAAAGTGTTTGTTTTTGGTATATTTGTGAACTAATAGATATTTTTTAATTAATTTTTTATTGTGACAAAACAGCATTTCTTATACTTTTGGCTTTATAAAAGTTATTGATGTCTTCTTGATTGCACAAATATTAATAACATTTTCTTTGTGATTGTAACACTGAGCATAATCAAGTATCCTTTGGTGCCTTTTTATTCTTTTTATTTTTTTTAAGATTTTATTTATTTTTTTGAAGAGATAGAGACAGCCAACGAGAGAGGGAACACAAGCAGGGGGAGTGGGAGAGGAAGAAGCAGGCTCCCAGCGGAGGAGCCCGATGTGGGGCTCGATCCCAGAACGCCGGGATCACGCCCTGAGCCGAAGGCAGACGCTTAACCGCTGTGCCACCCAGGTGCCCCCTTTTTATTCTTTTTTACTTGAATTCCACCTTGTGAGATCAAGATGTTGACCCCTGCTTTCTTTTAATTTGCTTGGCCTGGAACATCTGTACTTAGCATTTTATTTCTAACCTCTCTGTGTCTGTTTGAGGAATATCTCTTGTACGTAGCTTAGTGTTGAATTTGTTAGCAAAAAAGATGAAAATCCTTTTTCTTGTAAAAGATGAGTTTATCCTATTTGCATTCATTCATTCATTCATTCATTCATTTGACAGAGAGAGAGCATAAGCAGGGGGAGTAGCAGGTAGAGGTAGAGGAAGGGGCAGACTCCCCGCTGAGCAGGACCCTGGGATCATGACCTGAGCTGAAGGCAGATGCTTAACCAATTGAGCCACCCAGGCACCCCACCTATTTGCATTTATCGATATGACTGATTTGTTTGCTGTTCTGTCATGTTTTATATATATTTTTATATGTCTTCTATATATGTGTATAATTTTTCATTTTGGGGTCTCTCTTTTTTTATAAGATCTTATTTATTCATTTGAGAGAGAGAGAGAGACAAAGATAGTGAGAGAAAGCATGAGTGGGGAGGAGAGGGAGAAGCAGGCTCCCCCCTGAGCAGGGAGCCCGATGTGGGGCTCCATTCCAGGACCCTGGGATCATGACCTGAGCCAAAGGCAGACGGTTAACGACTGAGCCACCCAGGAGCCCCTTGGGGTCTCTTTTATAAGCTCTTTCATTGTTGTATGTTTGGTATTTAGGGAACTTGCCTTCTTATTCTACTGGTTACTTCTATTGCTACCTCTTCATAATATCCTACATTTCCTCAATTTTATATGCTGCCTATATTAGTTCTCTAACATGAGCAGTATTGAAATTATCTCATAAATTTTTCCCTATCCCTTTCCCTCTAACATTAAATGTAATATCCTTTCATTTCCAATAAATAACCTATACAGCTAACAGCAAGCTTATTCCAATCTCTCTATTCTTCCCCACTTTTTGGATAACTTTACTATATCTACATCATGAGAGCCTATAACCATTATGTAAACCCTGTCACCCTTATTTCTATCATTAGTGTTAGTTCTAGAGGTAATATATGCAATGCTCACTACCAGTCCTTACGCTGAATTGTCTCTTGTCATCTTGGTTGTTTGACATTTGTTCACAGCTCATGAAAACAGTATTCCCTGGGTTCTTCATGATAAGTTTATGGACTTTATACTTGAAGGTCAGCTTGACTGAATATAAAATATGTGACTCACACTGCCTTTTTAAAAAGTATCTTAGATATGTTAATCCACTGACTTCTGGCATAAATTATCATCACAAAGTCTGACTGCAATCTGATTTTCTTTTCTTTCTACTGTGACTTAGCCATTTTGACTTGTACCTACTTTTGTTTTCTTTTTAAGTATTTTATTTATTTATTTGAGAGAGCAAAGAGCACAAGCAGAGAGTGGGGGAGAGATGCAGAGGGAGAGGGAGAAGCAGACTCCCCCCTGAGCAGGGAGTCCAATGCAGAGCTCGATTCTAGGACCCTGAGATCATGATCTGAGCTGAAGGCAGATGCTTAACTGACTGAGCCACCCAGGCGCCCCAACTTTTCTTTAATCCAGAATTTTTAAAATTTATTTTATTTTATTTAAATTCTATTAATTAATATATAGTGTATTATTAGTTTCAGAGGTAGAGTTCAGTGATTCATCAGTTGTATATAATATCCAGTGCTCATTACATCATGTGCCCTCCTTAATGGCCATCACCAGTTACCCATCCCTCCATCCCCCTCCTCTCCAACAACCCTCAGTTAAAAAAGCTTTTGCACAGCAAAGGAAACAGTCCACAAAAACAAAAGACAATGACAGAATTGCAGAAGATATTTGCAAATGTCTTATCAGATCAAGGGCTAGTATCCAAAATCTATAAAGAACTTACCAAACTCAACACCCAAAGGACAAATAATCCAGTCAAGAAATGGGCAGAAGACATGAACAGACATTTCTCCAAAGAAGACATACAAATGGCCAACAGGCAAATGAAAAAATGCTCAACATCACTCATCATCAGGGAATTACAAATCAAAACCATAATGAGGTACCACCTCACACCAGTCAGAATGGCTAAAATTAACAAGTTAGGAAATGACAGATGTTGGCGAGGATGTGGAGAAAGGGGAACCCTCTTAGACTGTTGGTGTGCATGCAAGCTGGTGCAGCCATGCTGGAAAACAGTATGGAGGTTCCTCAAAAAGTTGAAAATGGAGGTACCCTACAATCCAGCAATTGTACTACCAGGTGTTTACCCCAAAGATACAAATGTAGTGATCTGAAGGGGCACCTGCACCCCAATATTTATAGCAGCAATGTCCACAGTAGCCAACCTATGGAAAGAACCCAGATGTCCATGGACAGATGAATGGATAAAGACGATATGGTATATATACACAATGGAATACTACTCAGCCCTCAAAAAAAGAAATCCTGGGGCACCTGGGTGGCACAGGGGTTAAGCGTCTGCCTTCGGCTCAGGGCGTGATCCCGGCGTTATGGGATTGAGCCCCACATCAGGCTCCTCCGCTGGGAGCCTGCTTCTTCCTCTCCCACTGCCCCTGCTTGTGTTCCCTCTCTCGCTGACTGTCTCTATCTCTGTCAAATAAATAAGTAAAATCTTAAAAAAAAAAAAAGAAATCCTGCCATTTGCAACAATGTGGATGGAACTAGACGGTATTATGCTAAGTGAAATAATCCAATATTTTTAATGGAATATGTGGTAGTAGATCATTCTGAGTCAATTTTTCAGATACTTGGTATGCTCTTTTCATATGTATGTTTGAGTTTTATTTTAGCAAATTTTTCTTGTATAATAGCTCGTAGAATTTGTTCTCTTTCGGTTATCTTCAAAGACTTGTGCTCTATATGTCATCTGTGCCTAGTTTTTACATCCATCACTGTCTCCAGAATCATTTTAATCTCTCTGTTATTTTAATTTTCCTTTGTCTTTTATTTCCCTTATGAAGTTATCTGTGGTGTCTTATTTACTCTTGTGTTCCTTCTAATTTGGTCTTCATGTTGAGATTATTTTTTAAATTTCTTATTCTTTCCTGAGCTTTGCCAGCAATATTTTCATTTCTTCTTCTCTTATTTCTCAATTTCCCTGAGGAATTGTCTCATTTCTAATTATGATTTATGTCATTTTTTCAAGTTTCCATTATTTCATAATTTCTTTCTGCTCATTTTATAATATTTAGTTTTTCTGTGTTTTATGGGTCAATCTATCTGGCATGCCTTTGTTGTCTAGAAGAATGCCATTTATTTCAACTGTACTATTTTCTTGTTCCTCCTCAGTATTTATTCCAGTAAATAGCACTTGTATTTCAAGCTGTTCATGTCAGAATCCTGGAAGTCATTCTTAATTTTTTTTTTTAAGATTGTAATTATTTATTTGACAGAGAGAGATAGCCAGCGAGAGAGGGAACACAAGCAGGGGGAGTAAGAGAGGAAGAAGCATGCTCCCAGAGGAGCAGGGAGCCCGACCTGGGGCTAGATCCCAGGACCCTGGGATCATGCCCTGAGCTGAAGGCAGACCCTTGACTGAACCACCCAGGCACCCCTCATTCTTAATTTTTTTTTAAGATTTTATTTATTTATTATTTGAGAGAGAGAGAGAGAGAAATTGCGAGAACAAGTAGGAGGAGCAGATGTGGACTCAATCCCGGGACCCTGGTATCACATGCTTAACCGCCTGAGCCACCAAGGCGCCCCCTGGAAGTCATTCTTACCACCTTCTTTTCTCTTACCTAATCAACCGATCCTGTCAACTCTACTTCTGAAATATATTTTCCATGCTATGCTTTCAACTCGCAGTCCACTGCCGATTACCTGATCCAAGTCACCGGCATTACTCATCTGAACAACTGCAGTAACCTGCTTGTCTCGAAACATCTACTCTTCCCTCCTGTATCAGTCAGGGTTTCTAGCTGCAAACATTAGAATATGATCTAGTTAGGTTAAGCAGAGAATATATTTATTAAAGGATATTTGTACAGAAAACCTCTAGGAGGGACAGAGATTCAAGCTTTGCAGTTGGGACCAATGCTTGGATAACTGAAGGTAGGAGCTGCTCCAGAAAAGACCCCCTGCCACCTCTGCTCAGCACCGATCCCACAGCCATGCTGATGAAGCTAGGGAACTAGGTTCCAGAAGCTCTGCCAGCGCTTTCTCCAAAATTTAACCACTGACCTTGCTCCTTCACCAAAGTCAATTTTTCTCATGTTGCCCACTTCCTTTTTGCTCAATTCCTTATGAAATTTCACATGAGCCAGAAACACATCTTCATGCCTTAGCTGCAAGGGTAGTTGACAGTTTTGGCTCCTAAGAGGAGAAGCTCAGTGTGAGAAATTCTCTAAATGTAGAAGAGTTGTCAGGAAGTGAAGAGTGGCCACAAACATGATAAATGTCCTCTACATCCCATTCCAGTGCATTCTAAAATACATGCCAGATCATTCTAAAATACAAAGCTAATTGTTAAGTTTAAATTAATTGTGGAAATTTAAAAACTCAAAAGTACACATCTAAGTGTATAAGGAACCTCCATGTATCTCCTGCCTAATTTCAACAAATATTTTGCCAATCTTGTTTCATCTATTCTGATGCTCTATCCCCATTAGAGTATTTTGAAGCAAGTCCCAGACATCATGTAATTTCTATCAAATTCTTCAGTATCTATCTTTAACGGATAAGAACCTTTTACGGCATAACCGTAATACTATCACATACCTCAGAATTAGCAATAATTCCTTAATATCATCTAATATTGACTCTAGTTTAGAATTTCTCCATTTGCCTCAAATGTATCCATTTACATTTGTTTTATTTGAAACAGGATCCAAAAAAGATCTCTTAACTTTCTTTTCATCTCTGACTTTTGATCTGTTTTTATTTTTTTATGCCTTTTTTTTTTTTTTTAAAGAAACTGGATATGGGGCTCCTGGGTGGCGCAGTCGTTAAACGTCTGCCTTCAGCTCAGAGTGTGATCCCGGCGTTCTGTGATCGAGGCCCACATCAGGCTCCTCCGCTATGAGCCTGCTTCTTCCTCTCCCACTCCCCCTGCTTGTGTTCCCTCTCTCACTGGCTGTCTCTCTCTGTCAAATAAATAAATAAAATCTTTAAAAAAAAAGAAAGAAACTGGATCTATAGAATATATTGCCTTCTGGGTTTAGGTGATTACTACGTAGAGATAACATTTAATTTGCTTATTCTCTGTATTTCCTGTAAACTCATAGCTTATACCTATAAGCTTGATTAGATTCTGATTTTATTTTTTATTTTTGGCATGAACACTTTAATAAGTGGTGCTGTGTACTTCCTGCTGCATCAGTGAGACACATAATGCTTACCCACTTTCAATGATGTTAAAAATAATCAGTGGGTTCAGGTGTTGGCAGCCTCATTCATCCTTTAGAAAGTTCCTCATTAACTCTTTCACCTAGTTGTTTTAGACTCATTGATGATTATTTCCCATATCTATTATTTCACTAGAGGTTGCTAAATGGAGATTTTTCTATTATTCACTTTGTATTTGTTAACTTGGATTTTTTATTAAAGGGTTGTTTCTCCTTTTTTTTTTTTTTTAAGATTTTATTTATTCGACAGAGATAGAGACAGCCAGCGAGAGAGGGAACACAAGCAGGGGGAGTGGGAGAGGAAGAAGCAGGCTCATAGCGGAGGAGCCTGATGTGGGGCTTGATCCCATAACGCCGGGATCACGCCCTGAGCCGAAGGCAGACGCTTAACCGCTGTGCCACCCAGGTGCCCCGGATTTTTTTTTTTTTTAAGATTTATTTATTAGAGAGACTGCGCGCGCGCGTGCGCGCGTGCATGAGTGGAGGGAGGGGCAGAGGGAGACGGAGAGAGAATCCTCAAGCAGACTCCCTGCTGAGCCTGTCACGGGGCTTATCCCATGATGCTGAGATCGTGACCTGAGCCAAAATCAAGAGTTGGACATTCAACAAACTGTACCACCCAGGCACCTCTCATTTGGATTCGTCTACAGAAAATAACTTTCCCTCATCAATATTTGATTACCCTGAAGTTTAAGCAAAAGGCAGAATAGATGCTTGAGTCTATTTTCTGGTTTTCTGAATTAACAGCTAAAGCCCTATCAACCTCCAAAGGTGACCAATGGGTTTATTTATTTTTTAATATTTTATTTGTTTGAGAGTGTGTGTGCACGGGCAAGTGGGGGCAGGGGGGAGAGGGAGAGGGAGAGAATCTCAAGCAGACTGTCTGCTGAGCACAGAGCCCAATGCAGGGCTTGATCCCACAACCCTGAGATCATGACCTGAGCTGAAAACCAAGAGTTGGTCACTCAGTCAACTGAGCCACCCAGGCACACCTTTCTTATTTCTAATATCATTTTGAATTTGTAGATTTTCACATATTTATTGTGTTTAAATCAGCTATGGATATTCTTTTCAATGCTTTAATTGCCCCATTTTGGGCCAGTAGTAGTCTCTATTTGACTCCCGTGTCTTTTTGGCAAGACTTTTGTAGTCTTTGCTAACTCTCTTGCTTTCCGGCACAAGCTATCTTAGGTTCACTTGCCCCCACACCTGAAATCAGCCATTTCTACAAAGAGCACACATTTCTTTTTAGAGGCCATGTTACCTTAAATGCCTTCCCATTTCTCTTAAAAGTCCAAATACCTAATGTGATATACTACCATGTTTCCTAACATTGGTATATTACAAATAGGTTATGTCTGTAAGTGAAAAATTGATCTCTTCAGAGCTCCGAGTTGATTGGTAGGGCCTATGTTGTCTGAAGAGACTTGGTACAAGCAACTTCATGTACTTTCCACAATGGTGCATACAATATTTTCTATGATTGCAATGATGTGAGAACAGTTGGGAGGTGTAGGCATAGTGGATAAACATATATATTTGCCAGCTCAACAGACCTTTCTTTGGTGGAAACTCCTCTTCTCCACTCAGCTTTAAATATGTTTAGTCCGTGTAATTAAGATGAGCCTGACAGGGTTCTTCCCCTCCTGTCTCTTCCACATACAGACGATTGCATTCCCAGAATGGAAGCATGATCCATGCCTGGTTTAGTAGAGGATTCCCCTCCCTGCCCATCTGGTCAGTTCTCAGATGGGTATGCAAGTTAAAGTTGGCTACTTGGAGCCTTTTCTGATACTTCTGCCTGAGCCATTTTTCCCTGGAATTGTGAGTTACAAAAATGTTGCAAGCTTGGGGCTGCCAGTGCCCATCTTGTCGCAGAATGGAGAGTATGTGAAAATAAAGTCAAGCATGTAGAACCAAAAGAAAAAGAGAGCCCTAATGAGATTCTTTGGACTCCTAACTCAAACCATGTCAAAAGTTAGAATACCTCTTACTTACCACTGGAGGAGACCTACTGCCCAAGGTCTTCAAGGCCTTGCATTGTCCCTCTGTAGCCTCAACTAATATGACTTTTTCTCAGTCACTGTACTCCAGTCACCTTAGACCTATTTGTAGCCCCATGAAAGCCCCAATATCTTACCATCTCCAGGGCTTTGTATATGCCATGCCTTTGGCCTGAAATGCACTTGTCCCTTGTCCCACTCTTCACCAGTCCAAACCATTCTCTCCACCAAGCCTTGGTTAATCACTACATCCTTAGCAAAACAGTCCGACTTTCCTGTCAGGTCAGATCTCCTGTTAGTCACCCTCATAGCTCCCTTTACTGCTTTCGCATCACCCAGCCCTCAAGCATAATAATTTGTGTAATCACTTCACTAATTAACATAAGTCCCATGAGAAACGGCTCTGTATTTTGTTCACTGCTTTATTCCCAATAATGACATGGTGATTGGTACATAGTACGTACCCTTTGAATATGTATTGAAAGTACGAATAAATAATTTTAAGGCTTAAGATACATACACATAATAATTTTATTAGAAAATGTACATTCACAATTTAAAATACATTAAATTACAAATAAATTTGTAGTAGTCAAAAATGGTATCGAAAATATCCTGTCACAGTAAGTTAATCTATTCTTGAGCAGATGCAGGTAAATAGTTTATACCCCCCCCCAACTGCCAAAACTACATACAGATCTATTTCACTTTAAGCAAGGTAACATGGAGATGCTTTGTGAAATTATAAATCCCTTCAAATATAAAAATCACTTTAAGTTTTCAAAAACGTATCCTTTCTGAAATACAAACTAATTTCAGCAGTTTTTTTCATATCTTAAGGTCTCCTATCATCTTTTTCAATTTATAGTCCACGTGTCCCACTCAAGACCTCAACTAGTATAATCCTCAAACTTTATCTTCCTGCCCTGTCCTCAATCCCATGTCACTTCCTTATCTTCTTTTGTGCCAAGATGTGTGGTGGTATAATCCCCCAGAAAAGAAAGCACTCTCAATAAAAAGAGAGGTGTTAGTCATTTTTGTAAGGTTATAGTTTATCTGAATTATATTTGATATTATAAATCTTGTGAATTTGGGAAACTTCTCTGTTATATTCTTGCATGGAAACAGTTTGCTAAGATAATAGCCCCAGTTAGTGGGCTTCAAATTACATTTTTCAAATATTTCTCCTAATAGGAATCACTGGTATACATAACTTAACTCTAAAATACACAATTAACTGCTCTTGCAACTTTCTGGGTTATTTCCTCCACTATAACAAATTAAGTGGTTTAGAGCGTGGAGTCTAAAGACAGATTGTTACTTAGATAAGTGTCTTAACTTCTCTGTACCTGTGTTCCTTTATCTGTAAAATGGGAATCATAACAGCACCTTTGTTATATAAGCTGGCTGTGAAAATCAAACTGTATGTTACACGGTTACCTGCAATATGGAAAGAATTCTATAAATGTTTGCTATTATTTTCATCATCACCATTATTGTTATTTCTATCACACACTATCTAAACCAAGGGTGGAGTTTACTCTTGAGGATTAGAAGTTACCCAAAAAACGTAAGACTGAAGAAAGAGCTGCAGAACATCAGGGAAGAGAAACCCCAGGACTTGATCAACAGCCAAAAACCTGGTTATGGCTCTGATAAGTCTAACTGAAGCAGAGTCTTGCTATGGGATGTGGAGATGAGTAAAAACAATCTCTAACATTTAATCAGGATGATTTCTGTCATATTAAGCTTTCTAGTAGAGCTACAAGAAGTTGGATATAAGAGTACGGCAAATTTCAATAGCAAAAAAGCCAAATAGTCTGATTTAAAAATGGGCAGAGGAGTGGCACCTGGCTGGCTCAGTCCTTACAGCATGCAATTCTTGATCTCAGGGTTGTGAGTTCAAGTCCCACACTGAGTGTAGAGCTTACTTAAAAAAAAAAGATTTTAAAAAAATTGACAGAGGATCTGAAAAGACATTTTCCAAAGGACATACATATGGCCAGCAGGTACATGAAAGGATTTCCACATCACTATCCTCAAGGAAATGCAAATGAAAACTACAATGAGGTATCACTTAACACCAGTGACAATGGCTGGTATGAAGAATATAAGAAATAAGTATGGATGAGGATGTGGAGAAAAGGGAACCCTTGTACACTGCTGGTGGAAATGTAAATTGGTGCAGCCACTGTAGAACACAGAATGGAGGTTCCTCAAAAAATTAAGAACTACTATATGATGTGGCAATCCCTCCTATGGGTATATATCCAGAGGAGATGAAAGCAGGATTTCAAAGAGATATCTGCACTCCCATGTTCATTGCAGCATTATTCACAAAAGACAAAACAGGGAAACAACCTAGATGTCCATCAATGGAGGAATGGATAAGGAAGATGTGTGTATGTAGTGGAATATTATTAAGCCATGAGAAAGGAGATCCTTCCCTTTGTGGCAACATGGATGGACCTTGAGGTCATTATGCTAAGTGAAATAGGTCAGACAGAGAGGGACAAATACTATATGGTATCACTTATATGTGAAATCTAAAAGAGCTGAGCTGTTAGAGACCAGAGAGCAGGATGGTGGTTGACAGGGGCTGGGGAGTGGAGGAAATGGGGAAATGTCAGTCAAAGAACTTCCTGTTATAAGATAAATAAGTTCTGGAGATTTACTGTACAGCATGGTGATCACAACTAATAATACTGTACTATATATTTAAAAGTTGCTGAGAGTAGATATCAAATGTTCTCACCACAAAAAAGAAATGATAATTATGTGATAGGACAGAGTTGTTAGCTACCGCTATGATGGTAATCACTTTGCTATATATAAGTTCATCAAATCAATGCATTGTACACCTTAAACTTACACAGTGTAACATGTCAATTACATCCCAATAAAGCTGGAAAAACAAACAAAAGATACAGGGAGAAGATATCCTTCCACAGGCCAAGGAGAGAGACCTCAGAAGAAACCAACCCTGCTGACAACCTTGATCTTAGACTTCTAGTCTCCAGAACTGTAAGAAATAAATTTGTTGTTCAAGCCAAAAAAAAAAGGAAAGAAAAAAAAGAAAAAGAAAAAAACCAAGAGGACAGCAAACATAGTATAAAGTGCAGATTATAGTGTTTACTTATTTACTTTGAGATTTGAAAATAAAACTTAGAGTAGGAAACATCTGGAAAAATATTTAGAACTATTTTTGCATTTTTTGGTAATATTGATTATCCATATACATAATTCTATATCAGCATTCAACATATTTAGAGGTAGAAATGTATACATAGAGAATGTGATTTAGCCAACTTCAAGTAAACTCAGTAAACTGTTAGAGTAAAGCAATTTTACCTCAAATATTTATTTAGCTTAACTAGACTGGGACTGTCATGGCCCATGCAAATTTAAAATTCTGCAGTTCTGAATAGCTACACAGACAGTTTGAAAACTGTTGTGTCTTCCCTGTCACTACCAAGAGTTGGGAAAAGTAAATAATTAAAGTGATAGTTTTTCTCCAGAATTTAAGGGAGTTGAAAAATGCCAATAATTTTAATAAACTGTTTGCTGTTCAGTATATATACAGTAACACACTTGGCTTGCTTCTAAAGTGAGTTATTATTAGTACTTGAAAGAAAATTGTAATTAGTCCTATTAAAGGTAGTGTAATTCATCTTGATCTCTTAATCCTCTTTATTGCTCAAATATTAGTATTATTTGTGCTTACCTATTAAGTTAGGGGTTACTTAGTGAGATCCTGAACTAAAATAGGACAAAGGTATAGTATTAAAAATAACGGCTTATAAAATGTCAACTAGAATGGCAGGCCATGGTAAATAGAAAATTTAAGAATGATGATTTTTATTAAGAAATAAAAAGTAGGTATCTTCAAATAGAGGTACTTCTATTTAGGTAATTTCTATAATTTCATTTCTTTTGTTATGGGTAATTCATACAGAACTCTCCTTATGGTTTCACTGCATATTTTCTCGTTATTTTAATGACACCCCTGCAGTCTGGGTTAAGAGTAAAACTTCGTATTTATAAACCATTATCCATTCACTCATGAGTTCATGCAACCCCAGAAGAGATGTTATAATAGAATATTTTTTGAAATAAGGAAATTATGAACCAGAGTGTTTTTATATTATCTAACTATTCACAATAATACGTACAATTCCCTGTATTATTCAATATATGTTCCTGTTACTCAAAATATACAATATTTGCAGCCTGACTTTTGGAAACTGACTCATAACAACGATCCAGGAGAGCCTTGGAAGAAGCCGCCCCATACGACAAGTACTTTCCATCACAAGGTTAGTACGTTACTCTTGAATCCTTCCATGCCTTACAGAAAAAGCAACAAGTCTTTTGTAAACCACAAGCAGGAGCAGGATGGTAAGTACTACTACTCCACACACGAGGCTGAATGCCCATCGTGGGCCCCAGGAAGTGTACAGCTGGCTGATGAACACGGGTCCAAGAATCCGTGCAGCACTTCCAGAAGCTGTTAACCAGCCCATGTACACACCCTGCGGCAGGGAGGGGAGAAGGAGAAGCAGACTGATATTCAGGTTTAGTTATTTAAAAAATAAGGATGATACAAAAGATAATAAGGATGATACTACTATTACCAAACTAGGATAAACTCACAAGAATCACGTTCTCCATTTTTTTTAAATCAAATGTAAAACACCTCTGTATAAATACAGCAAATAAAGAACAGTAAACTTATTTGATTAGTCAGTTTAAGAAAAATATAGTAGTATAAGGGGACAAACAGTATCTGCTGAAGCCCTGGAAACCATATAATTTATTAATTACCCTTCACAGCCAACTTTTATTTTATACTTACTATCTTCCAAACACTGTGCTACGTGCTTTACACATATTGTTTCCAACATTCCCAAGTTTCTACAGTTGGTATTCTCCACATTTAACAAATGTGGAAGCTGAAGCTCAGAAAATTCAAGTAACTTGTCCAAAATATGGTTGGCTGACTCCACTATACCACAATGTCACTCTTCCAACTATTGTACCCCAAACAATCTACCCAAGAATGTACACTGCAGCAATACTTTTAATATCCTCAAATTGAAAACAACCTAACCATCCATCAATGGTGGATTAAGTAAATAAATTATGGTATATTTAATGAATGGAATGCTAATCAGTTGCTTAAAAAAATAAGGTCTTATATCAGTAAGATCTTATAATGAGAACATCTATATGCACTGACATGGAAAGAAGGCTATGGCTATTGTAAAAAAATTCAAGACGGAAAAAATGTATGTACATGAGATATATTCTGTGTTATCTTATTTTTTTTTAAAGATTTTATTTATTTATTCGACAGAGATAGAGACAGCCAGCGAGAGAGGGAACACAAGCAGGGGGAGGGGGAGAGGAAGAAGCCAGGCTCATAGTGGAGGAGCCTGATGTGGGGCTCGATCCCATAACGCCGGGATCACGCCCTGAGCCAAAGGCAGACGTTTAACCACTGTGCCACCCAGGTGCCCCAGTGTGTTACCTTTTTCTAAAAAGGCATGAGTGTGCATATGCTTAAACAGGTATTGAAAAATGCAAATGAAGTGAACAGGGGTCAACTTTAGTGTGTTGAGGCTAAGGGGAGCTTTCATTTTCTGCTATACAGACTTCAAACCATTTGAATTTTATTACAACTATCATACACTGCTTTTGTAATTTGCTTTTATTCCTGATTTTGAAAATTTAAAAATACAATTTTATACATTAAAAAACTCAGAAATGTTTTACCTACTATTATAGCTTAAAAACACAGTATTAAAAATTTTCTCTTCTCTTTGTCTTATTTCAATAGAAACACTAATTTCTGCCCTGAAAATGTAAAACTATCAGTGTAATTTTTAAGGAAGAAAAATAGTATTTTCACTTGTGACCATTTAAACAACTTCTATTACAAAGATAAGTCAGAAATAAAACTTGGGGGGCATCTGGGTGGCTCAGTTGGTTGAGCGTCCAACTCTTGGTTTTGGCTCAGATCATGATCTCACGGTTGTGAGATCAAGCCCTGTGTCAGGCTCTGTGCTCAGCACAGAGTCGGCTTGAGATTCTCTCCATCTCCCTCTACCCCTCCCCTCACTCCAGTGCTTGCTCTCTTTCTCTCTCTCTGTCTCTCTAAAATAAAATAAATAAAATCATTAAAAAAAAGTGCTGAATATGATAAAAATCCACCAAGTCAGCTTGTGTAAAAATAAAGAATGGTAGCAAAAAACGTGAGTGCTTACAACTATATTTCATATTGCAAGAGCAATATCAGGGTAACTGACTCACCTGAGGTTTTGGTCCCAGAATTTTTGAATATAACGTATAGGACATAACATTACAGGATGGATAGCCTATTCCAATTAGCGCAGCTGATGTGAGGAACTGCGCCAGATGGATCATGGGAATATACAAGCACCAGGCTTGTTCAATTGGGCAACCAGTTGGTTCTTCATTGTGATCTTCCCTTGGAGATTTCCAAAGAGCAATAATGATTTCCCCAAATGTGGTATTAGGAATTGAATTATTATGTAAATCTGTTAAAACAAAATTAGTACAGTGCATCACTTGCCAATTCTAGATGAATAACAGGGGCTAACATTATAGAATTGTATACGGCTATACCTTCCCACTGTATTTTGGGAAACTGATTTCCCCAAGGTAACAAGATAAAGAAGCCAACCCATACAACGATGAGTCCTCCCAGTAGAATAGCACGCTCGCCAATCCTGTTAAAGAACAGAAACTCTGTAATTTAAAAATAAAACAGTATTACATAGTTTCATTATTTTTATATTTTAAAAACTATGATAAAATATCTTGATCCTTTTAGTTATATACCAATTAATATGAATGTTAAATATAATTTTCCACTAAAAAGAACCAAGTGATTTCAGATCTAGAACAGAAAATGTATATGATGAGCCTGGAGGGGTGCTTGGGTGGCTGTCAATTAGGTGTCTGCCTTTGGATCAGGTCCAGGATCTCAGGGTCCTGGAATCAAGCCCCAAGATGGGCTCCCCACTCTACAGGGAGTCTGCTTCTCCTTCTGCCCCTTCCCTGCTCCTGCTCTCTCTCTCTCTCTCTCTCTTGAATACATACATATATACATAAATAAATAAATCTTAAAAATTGAGTCTAGATATTTTTTCATACCAGAGGGTATAGATGCTAGCAGTGACTACTAGGTACTCCTAGTACCTAGATAAAGGTACTCTGAGTCAATTTGAAGATGCTGACCAAAAACACTGAACAGTGTGAACATCAAAAATAATAGTAACGACAACAGATTAAAACACATAAAAATGTTATAATCTATGAATTCATATTATATTAAAATAAAATACTCTTGGTTCCCTTTAAAGGATGTTAGGAAGCCAACTCATTATTTAAAAAATCAGTTAATAAAAGGAAATAGTCATCTTGTCTTTCCTATACAAACTGTACCTCAAGATAGCCAAATAATTGGTGATGAGAAGGTTCTCTTTAAAGAAAAGATTCCAAAAAGTTAAAGACATGATAGAATTAAAAACCAGCATTGTGCAGTGACCTATTAATAAATTAATGAATCTAGGAATGCTCGATAGTCACTAACAGTATAAAAAGAGATAAATAAAATGTAACATGTCTTGTGATGTAAGCACATAATACCACCTATAAAGTATACTCTTGCCAAAAAATTGAACTCAAATTTCATCAAGCTTCTAGACCTGAGGACCAATTTTTTAGAAATATAGTAAACACAGGAAAATGTTAAAAAAACAAAAAACAGAAAACCACCACAGGGATTCCATCAGCAAGATCTAAAATGTGAGAAACTATAAAGCATACATCCTGGTTTCTTCAATTGGGAAGGGGAAAAAAAAGAGAGAGAAAGATGGAAAATGTATAGACTCAGAGATTTAAGAAACTTAAGAGCCTGAGTCAAGTAAGTTGTGAAACAAAATAAAACAATATGAAACAAAACAAATTTCAAAAACTATTGCAACAGTGGAGAAAATTTGAAAACTGCCTGGATATTTAGAAATGACTTGATTTTTAAATTTATTTTTGTTATTTATTTATTTATTTATTCATTCATTTATTTATTTTTAAAGATTTATTTGTTGGCGGGGGGATAAGAGAGCGCACAGGTGCATGCACTGGGGAGAGGGGCAGAGGAAGAGAAACTCAAGCAGGCTCCCTGCTGAGCCCGCAGCCGAGGAAGGGCTCTATTTCACAACTCTGAAATCATGACCTGAGCCAAAATAAGAGTTGGTTGCTTAACTGACCAAGCCATCCAGGCGCCCCCACGGTTAACTTTTAGAGATACATACTGAAATATTTATGGAAGACATGAAATGATATCTGAGATTGGCCTCAAAATAATCCACATATAGGGGATAGGGAGGGTGGAGTAGGTAGAGGTATAGATGAATCACAATTATCCAAGGATTGGTAAATGTTGAAGTTGGGTAATAGATATTAGAAATTCAGTACATGATGCCCTCTATTCCCTTGTATATGTTAGAAAATCTCCATAATAAAAGTGAAATATACAAACATATCCAAAGACTCCCTAAAACAAAATAAACAAACCCAAACACTTCACATCACCCTCAGAATACCTGTAAGGTCTCACATCTTTCTAACCTGATGTTCTCCCATTTGCCATTTCTTTCATTCTGCTCTGGCCAAACTTGCCTTCCTGCTTCTAACACTGCCACTCTCTCCCAACCCTGCCCTTGCTACTCTTTATTCTCTTCCTCTCTCCGTTCTTCATAGTACTTTTTACTACCTGACTTCATATTTTTGTTTATTGGTTTTCCCACCCAAAAGAATACAAGTTCTTTGAAGGTATGGAATTGGACAATCTGTAAGATTGCCTATCAGCAAGACTGCCCTACTCTGTAATGCATTTACTATTATTTAATTTTGAGTTTAAATCTGTGTCTATGTTTGTATCTATATCTTGGCCCCTCTATTTGGCTCTATAAGCATAGGAATCCTCATAGTATCTCCCATTGTACCTAACCCTACACACTGACTCAAGACTTGTTAATTGATTTTAGAACTTTATAAAGTTCTAAAGTATTATTTTTTAAAAGATTTAAAAAATTTATTTACTTGAAAGAAAGAGGGAGTGAGAGAGAGAGCATGAGCAGGAGGTGGGAGAGGGAAAAGCAGTCTCGATCCAGGACCCCGGGATCACGACCTGAGCAGAAGGCAGACGCTTAACTGACTGAGCCACCCAGGTGCCCCTAAAGTTATTATTAAAGTATTATTAAAAGCATTTTAGGAATAATTAAATTGTTAGAATTGTCTAAATTCATCAACTAATGTCCCACCTCAGACTATATGAACGAACTTAATTTTATACAAGCACTTCCCCCAAAGCATGTTCATTACAGTTGTAGTTTTACAAAATGCTTCTTTAAAACAATGTTCTTGGTGTGCCTGGGTGGCTCAGTTTGTTAAGTGCCTGCCTTCGGCTCAGGTTGAGATCCTGGGATCCTGGGATCGATGCCAGCAGCAGGCTCCCTACTCAGCAGGGTATCTGCTTCTCGCTTCCCTCTCTCATGCTCCTGCTCTCTCTCAATCTCTCTCTCAAATAAATAAATAAAATCTTTTAAAAAAATTTAAAAAAAGATAACAGGGGCGCCTGGGTGGCACAGCGGTTAAGCATCTGCCTTCGGCTCAGGGCGTGATCCCGGCGTTATGGGATCGAGCCCCACATCACGCTCCTCCTCTATGAGCCTGCTTCTTCCTCTCCCACTCCCCCTGCTTGTGTTCCCTCTCTTGCTGGCTGTCTCTATATCTGTCAAATAAATAAGTAAAATCTTAAAATAAATAAATAAATAAATAAATAAATAAATAAAATAAAAAAAGATAACAATGTTCTGTGATCAAAATTACAAGTAACTTTGAGAAATGCTACATGTCTTCGTCATTATGGTGATATTATATATATGTACTAAAGATTTGGAAGGTTTAGAGTACAGAAGTTTGGTAATTTTAACCAGAATTTTCCAGACCTAGCCATTAAATCTTTTCTGTTGCACAACATATATTACCATACAGCAGAATATAGTTTTATAAAATACGCTTTTAGAAATAAAACATAATGCACAAAAGATACGTTATAAGAAATTAATTCACTTTGTAAAATATCTTGCTTTACCAAAGAATATGCCATATGGTATAGAAATAGCATGCCCCCTTAATAAACTTTAAATCTGTTTGCAAACATTCAAGGACTAAAAGTAATACATAATGAGAGAAAAACTTTAAGTTATTTTACTAACACACTTGTTTACGTTGTTAGCTCTGTTTCATGTTTCACTTTAAAAAAAGTTTTAAAAGTCTATTTTAAAAGTCACTGAAACAAAACCAAAGACACATAACTTACTTCTTGGAAAGTAATTTAATCACCATGAAAATAATAACCGCCTCAACTCCAAGGGCAGCAAGTATTATTCCATCATATAATACAGCTTGTTCTCTAGTCCAGGCATACATATCCATTGTTAATGGAGTAACGATTCTAAGAAAAACAAAAATATTATTCTTATTAAAATCATAGTCATTATAAAAGTAAAACAGAAGCTTTAATAATGATACTGATACATTCAAGAATTTGCATCCCTTTTAGCAATGACATCAGCTCATGTATACCTAAAAAAAAATTAACACATTTTAAGCACATTTTGTTGTTAGATGCACAAGCTACTAAGTTTGGCTGTTTGTATTTTTATTTACTTATATTTATTTTAATTACATAAGTAATATATCTACATTGCAAAAAGCCTGAAGGACAGGAAAAGAAACAAACCAACTGTAATTCTTACCATTCTAACTAACTAGTCATAAATTGGCTTAAATTAATTTCTTTTTAATTTCACTGAAATAAGTAATAACATAATAGTAATGTTACTATTATTGTTATTAGAAACTTGTTGGATTTTGTTTCTTCTTCAGTCTCTTTCATCCCTATTTCTGAATGTATTCCTTTCCCTACTTCTTTTTTTTTTAAAGATTTTATTTATTTGAGAGAGAGAGAGAAAGAGACAGAGAAGGAGCAGCGGGAGGGGTGGGGGGGGGAGGGAAAAGCAGACTTCTCTCTGAGCAGGGAGCCCGACGTGAGGCTCAATCCCCAGACTCCGGGATCATGACCTGAGCGGAAGGCAGAAGCTTAACTGACTGAGCCACCCAGGCGCCGCTCTTTCCCTACTTCTGAACGTTGTTCTTCTTTTATATGACTGTCTCCTTCCTTGCCAAGCTTCTTTTCCTACTCTCTATCTCCTCTATTAACTGGCTACAAAATGGAATTGAAATGCATTTAAGACATTCATTCTTAAAAAAAAAAAAAAAGAACATCACCATTTTTAATTTTAAATTCAGAACAGCTGATGTGGAAAATGTTTGGTAGTTTCTCAATAAGTTAAACATAGAATTACCATATCGTTCAGCAAATCCACCTCTAGTATATAACCAAAAGAACTGAAAGCAGGGACTCAAAGAGATAACTGTACACCAATATTCATCACAGCATCACAGCATTATTCACAAGTGCCAAAAATGGAAATAACCCAAATGTCCACTGATAGATGAATGGATAAATGAACTGGTATATACACACAATGGAATATTATTTAGCCATAAAAGGTATGAAATTCAGATACATGCTACAACATGGATGAACCTTAAAAACATCTTGCTAAGTGAAATAAGCAAGACACAAAAGGACAAAAGGAAATGTGTTGTATAATTCCATTTATTTGAGGTATATAGATCGGGCAAACTCATAGAGAAAGTAGAATACAAACTCATAGAGAAAGTAGAATACAGACGGGGAATGGGGACTTACTGTTTAATGGGTGTAGAACTTCTGTTTGGAGTGATGAAAAGATTCTGGCAATGGATAGGGGCTATGGTGTACAACATTTGTGAATACAATTAATGCCACTGAACCATATAATTAAAAATAGTTAAAATGGTACCTTTTACGTTGTGTATATTTTACCACAATTTTAAAAAATGCCCCCAAAATCAGATGAACTAAAACTTTCACATATCTCAATAATTTTAAAAATAAAAAAATCAAGCAAATCTACATGTCCTGGCATAAAAATGTTACAATTATTGACAAAGGAATAAACCAAATTTTCAAATGATGTCCATATTCTATGTTGATTTAATACACACACACACACACACCACTACTTAGAGTTGTATAGAAAAAATATTTGAAAAATTAATACTGAAGTATTAGCAGTGGTTACTTTCAGGGAAAGAAGAGGATGTGGAGATACAGTTGCAGTGTATAGAGTATTTATACCAGGAATGTACTATTTTTACAATATAATGGAAAGACATTTTAAAAATAAAAAAGCCATATGATAGGAGCACCTGGGTGGCTCAGTTGTTAAGCATCTGCCTTTGGCTCAGGTCACGATCCCAGGGTTCTGGGATCGAGCCCCGAGTCAGGCTACCCGCTTGGCTGGAGCCTGCTTCTCCCTTTCCTACTCCCCCCGCTTGTGTCCTCTCTCTCGCTTGCTCTCTCTCTCTGTCAAATAAATAAATAAAATCTTAAAAAAAAAGCCATATGATAGCTAAAGGTCAACAAAACCTACACAAAGCAGAGATTTTGTAATATATTAGTTTTCTTCAGGATCAGAGCTTAAATAGAATTAACGCTGCCAGACTGAACCCCATACACGTAAATACAGTTATATAGCTTAAAGTTAACTAAATCATGGTACCAAAGTTTTAGAACTATATTAAATATATATATAAAACTCAGAAAAAGAAAAGAAAGACTAGTGAAACAGATTCCTTTATAAGGAAGTGAGATAAAGTAGTAAGAGTACAGCCAGAAAATTAACTGTATTGAGGTTAAAAGCATAAAATTTATATATACTTTTTACATCATGACAAAAAAATATGCCTTACATAAAGTTTATGAGAACATCAATATACCTGATTAATGTTGCATTAAGAAATACAGGTTATTTACATAATATGATTTGATGAGACAGAATAAAACTTACGTTTCAAAAAGGGCAAAGATAAATAGAACCACAAAAAACAGTACATTGGTGGCCACAACGGCAACTTGATCAATATTTCCTTGGGGAACCTGAGCTTCATCTGTACTTGCTATAATAAACAGGAGAAAAATTATATTACTTAAACATCTAATTTTTCTTATGACACTAAAATAACGTAGAAATTATATGTAGCAAATTCTATGACTAAACATTTAAAATCACTTTTAGGCTCAAAGCAATTTAAAAGTAATGATTTATATGACAGAAGTAATTTTTATTTTCTTTAAAGATTTTATTTATTTATTTGAGAGAGAGAGCAAAAGCAGGGGGAGCTACAGAGGGAGAGGGAGAAGCAGACTCCCCGCTGAGCAGGGAGCCTGACCCGGTGCTCAATCCCAGGATGATCCCAGGATCAGGACCTGAGCTGAAGGCAGACGCTTAACCGACTGAGCCACCCAAGTGCCCCAACAGAAATAATTTTTAAATGGCATTTAAAAATTAAGTGAATTTTCTTCCCAGGAGCTATACTTTTAATTCTGTTATCTATAGGAAATGCTCATATTTTCTATTAGCTTTCTCTCAATCCAAAATAGGAACTCTATAAAACGATCTCATACTAAAAATATTTCCTTTAAATTTCCATTGCATGGGGCGCCTGGGTGGCTCAGTCATTAAGCGTCTGCCTTCGGCTCAGGGTGTGATCCCAGGGTCCTGGGATCAAGCCCCACATCAGGCTCCTCCACTGGGAGCCTGCTTCTTCCTCTCCCATTCCCCCTGCTTGTGTTCCCTCTCTCACTGGCTGTCTCTCTCTCTGTGTCAAATAAATAAATAAATAAATAAATAAATAAATAAAATCTTAAAAAAAAAAAAATTTCCATTGCAGTCGCCTGGGTGGCTCAGTCGATTAAGGGTCCGACTCTTGGTTTCCGGCTCAAGTCATGATCTCAGGGTCATGAGATTGAGCCCTGCATCAGGCTCTGCATTTCAGTGTGGAGTCTGCTTTAGATTCTCTCTCCCTTCCCTCTGCCTCTCCCCCTTGGTGCACTCTCTCTTTCTCGCTCTCAGTAAATAAAATCTTAAAAAAAAAAAAAATTCCACTTCAAGTTTTTTTCCTATTTCACCTAAATCTTAAATTTACAAGGATTTCAATGAAGACCTCAAATAGTTTATTAAATCAGTTAGTTCTATGATTCACTTCAATGGATATATATTTTGAATTCCAATGCTATGTGAAATTAGTATTAGTAAATATCCTTATGTTATTAGCACAATTTTCAAAGTCCTTCTGTTACTATTTATATTTTTATAAAGAAATCTGGGGCGCCCGGGTGGCGCAGTCATTAAGCGTCTGCCTTCGGCTCAGGGCGTGATCCCAGCGTTCTGGGATTGAGTCCCACATAAGGCTTCTCCACTAGGAGCCTGCTTCTTCCTCTCCCACTCACCCTGCTTGTGTTCCCTCTCTCGCTGGCTGTCTCTCTCTGTCAAATAAATAAATAAAATCTTAAAAAAAAAAAAGAAAGAAATCTATTTTGCAAATAACCACCAAGATTTGATGGTGGTTTTATAAATTAGGAGGGCAAAGTGAGTGTATTGACTTATCTTGAACTGTGTAGTTAAGCTGCACACTCAATATTAGCTATTCCTGATTTAACTGAGAAGTGTGAAGCCATATATATCTACTTATATACATTTGCCATGCTATTTTATAATTGACCCACTTTGTCAGAGTAAACCAGGCAAGTAATTCAGGAGCGTGCTTGTTCATTTTATACTATCTTTAAGTGTATGTGTAGCAGCAGGGGGCAAGGGGCTACTTCCCTCAGACACGGTAAGTTTTTCTAACTTTTTTCATCATAGTGCTTGCCTTTACATCTCAGGATTCCGGACTCTGGTCCTTGTGGGCCTTGTATTATTTTGGATAGACCTCCCTGATTTTCAATCACCATCTAGAAGCCAGTCTATGCTCCTCTGAATCAAAAAGCAACACTGCCCCAAGTCAGACTGGAGTTTGCTTCGTATGTGGTCAGTTTCCTGCAGCCTCCACCCACTACTGGCTTCATCGGTAAAGCTCGGAAATGTTGCATTCTAGACTGTGAGGACTGACTGGGGATCCGAATTATAAGAATTTTTAAGAAAAGAATACATTCATATACTGATTCAAAGACTTTAGAATTAGAAATTATAATCTATCCAATGATAGCATTTTTAATAATAGGGGAAAAGCGGACACGTTTTATTTAAATACTTACAGAAATTTAAAAATGACTTTTGTTTTGGAAGTCATTTTGAAGTCCCTAGAATTCTTAAGAAAGAAAATAAATCTGGCCTTTCTAAACTCTCATTTGTGCTTTAGGGCAGTGCTGTGCAACAGAACTCTGACATGATGGAAATGTTCTTTCCCTGTGTTGTCTAATACAGTTAGCCACTAGCTACATATACCCATAATTAAACACTTGAAATGTTGCTAGTGTCCCTGAGGAATTCTTAAATGTAATTTAATTTGAATTTAAATAGCCAAATGTGGCTGGTGGCTATCATACTGGACAGTATGGTTCATAGACCAGCAGCATCAGCTCCCATGATAGCTTATTATAAATGTAGATTCTCAGAAATATCACTAGGTTCGCCAGATTTAGTAAATAAAAACACAGGATACCCAGTTAAGTTTGAATTTACGATAAACAATAACTTTAAGTATTTTCTGTGCAATATTTGAAATTTAAGTATAAGAATGTTCCATGAAATATTTGAGGCATATTTATACTAAAAGATTATTTGTAAAAATAAATAAATAATAAATAAAAGATTATGTTGTTTATCTGAAATCTAAATTTAACTGGCTGGGGCATATTTACACCAAAAAATTACTCAAATTCAACTGGGCATCCTGTGTTTTATCTGACAACCCTAATTAGACCTCTCCCCAGGCTACTGATTCAGAACTGGCATTTTAACTAGGTTTCCAGGTGCTTTCTAAGCATGGTAAAGTCACTGAAGCACTGATCAATATCGTTATTCCCTTCCAACTTCTAAAAGATTTCGCTTCTGATGTACCTTCCTTTTCTCAGCACCTCATACTCACCCTCTTCAAATTGTTCATTCCTTTTACCTAATAGGTCCTTTAAGTTAGCACCCTATTTTTCATGTTTTAAGCAAAGTGGCTTACACCACCTGCTGGCACCTCCTCACCATTCTTTCTTTCCTTTCCTTTCCTTTCCTTTTCTTTCATTTTTTATTTTGAGAACTTTCAAATATATATTCAGGCCCTATATGCAACAATATTTTGCCACACTTAATTCATCTACCCTTTCCTTTCCTTTTTTCTCTCACTTTCTTTGTTGCTGTAGTGTTTTTCACTGACTTACTCTGAAATTTGTATCTCTAGCTTTGATTTCTACTGCCGAAATTACAAATGGCTTCGGCATCTTTGATTTATTCCAGTGTAGCAGTATAAATTAGCTTGATCCAAACTGAAATCATTTCCGCTGTTCAGCCAATGTCCCTTCCTAAATTCTTGTTTTCTCCCATTCTTTCATTTATCTAGACTCAAAACCTGACAGACATCTTCAACAACTTCCTCTATTCCTTAATATGCCCTATCTAATCTGTCAAAAATCTTGATTTTGTTTTTCCTTTCAAAAACTCACATCTATCTCTTCTCCATTCTTAGCTGCTGCCCTACTACAGGCCTTCACACATCTGGATTAGTCTCACATGGAATCTATTGTCCTATTTCTCCTTCATTCAAAAACTTACTAATGCTCCACTCTGCTCTCCACCTACTACTTTTAACTTTATCTTCCACTAGTTTTGTTGTGAAAAATTTAAGTAAAATGGCTATAAAAGTACTTGGTAAAATAACACTGTCTTTTTCACAACTTTACAAACTTCTTAAAGGCAAGAACCAAGTTGCAATCGTTTGCACAGAGGGGGACACTCCCCAAGGGGGACATAATTAGTACTTAAATAGTGGTTTATTTAGTAAAATATACCTACTGACCAGATTGAGTACCTACTTCTGAATCAGAGAAAGATCTACGGGATGAAAATGTACGTTTGTAGAGTATACCAAAAGAATAAAAATAGACAAGAAAAACCTATTCCCATGATTAAGGGAGTAAAGAAATGCTTAAGACAGAAAGACACATTTGGTAGGAAAGTTACTGAAATCATTCCAAAGAACTGGAGGGTTTTAGGATATTGGCTGTTTACAAACAAGATGAAGTGATTTTTAGCAATGCTTTTAACCTTGCCAATCACAAACACCAAGTAACTGATCTGGGCATGCCTTTTTTATTAATTTTTTTTAATTTAAAAAAATTTTTTTTAAAAATTTTAAAAGATTTTATTTACTTATATTGAGAGAGACAGAGAGAGAGATTTACAGAACGAGTGGGGGGAGTGGCAGGTCAAGAAGCAGACTCCCCTCGAAACAGGGAGCCCTACTCAGGACACGATCCCAGGACCCTGGGATCATGACCCAAGCTGAAGGCAGATGCTTAACCGACTGAGCCACCCAGGCACTCCTGGGCATGCGTTTTTAAAAAATAATCAATTTAGGGGCGCCTGGGTGGCTCAGCCAGTTGAGTGTCTGCCTTCAGCTTGGGCCATGCTCCCAAGGTCCTGGGGTCAAGCCCTGCATTGGGCTCCCTGCTCAGTGGGGAGCCTGCTTTTCCCTCTCCCTCTGCTGCTCCCCCTGCTTGGGCTCTCTCTCTCTCTCTCAAATAAATAAATAAAATCTTAAAATAATCAATTTAGGTCAACTTTCAACTTTGAAGATCCTCCCCAGTCACCCACTGTACTGTCCTCAGAAGCAAAATCCAAATAAATATCAAACAGATAGAATCATCCGAAAGACTTTGATAATGTTCTAGTTATTTAGTCAAACAGGTTAAATAGTACCTTCTTCAAAATTAACATTTTTACACTGTCGTCCTGAGTCATCCACACGATGTTCTCTTAAATAGAAAAACATAAGTATTGTATCCATGAAAAACTTAGTATAATAGATAAATGACTTAAATTTATTAGTACCCTTCTATTTTTGCACATTCTGATATGGTTTCTATTAGTGACTTCTGAATAATGAATTGAGATACAACCAACAAAAAGTTACAATTCTTATTATATTATCCTATAAAATGAAAAATAATTCATTCAAAAGCACACATGATCTACCTTAATAAATATTTGAAGTTTTCCAGTGATTTTAAACATTTGTTGTAAATGTTTTTGGGCCTTTGGATAAAGTACTCCAAAGAAATATAAAGTAATACAACTTCTAAGGTTTTATAAAACTTCTTCTAATAAATAAAAGATACGAGAGATATATTATAAGTAACTTTTGTATTTAAGATTGATACCAATCATTAATCTACTTAAAATGTTGCTTTCATGGTATTCCCCTACTTAGAAACCTATATTTAGTAAATCAAGATCAAAACTTGAGTCTTTAAAGACTTTATTCTCATTTATCAGATTGTCCATTATTTCAGTTATGAGTACTATATTCATTAGCTGATCAAAAAAACATGAACACAACTACAGACATCAAAAGCCAAATAAAGCCTTTATAGGAATAATTACCCTCCAATAATGATAATGCTTATTTAATTTCACAATCTACAAAGGCAGTTTTATCATTTCTATCTAATTACCTTAACAGAACAAGGATCAGAATAATATTTAAAACTCCCAGGAACGCGCCAAGTAAAACTGGTGCTGTGTACATGTTTATCTGCAGTTTAATGGTATCCCACGTCACGCCCTTTTCTCCAATGAGAGCAAAACAAGTCTGAAAAACTTAAAATAAAATGTATACAAATGAATTATTAAGTGGGAGGCACAAGCGAAAAAAAATGTGAAAGACAGTTACCATGAGGTCGGAAGCAACATTATGGAATCATCTATCTACATCATGCATCTCAATAGAGGCAAGAAAGTCAGTTCAGGGGAAGGGGGCAAAATATTGCTTTTTCTGTATAAAGCATAGATATTCATACAGTACATAAGAGATATACAACTGATCTGTGGTATTAGGGAAAAAATGTCTAAGAAGGCTCCTTAGGGAGACAATAATGAGAAAAAGTTTGAGAACACTGATGTACATATACTCACAAAGTATTGTATATAAAGTAACTTGTCAGTATCTTCTTTTTTTAAAAATATCTCCACAAGAAATCTACATTATCCAGTTTCTTCTATAAACACATCACTATTTAAGAAACAGAATGTCACTTTTTAAGTCAATATTTCAAATTATCACTGTGTATATGGTATTTAAATTACATGTGTTTTTAAAATTTGGATCTATGGCAAAAATCAGATTGGAAGAGTACTGGTTTGCTTTCCTGATGTAGATTCTATATCTGGCTCTTCCAATAATTTACATGTAGCCTTAAGGTAAGGATGAAGTAAGATACTATATATAAAACACTTAGAACAGTGTCTAGCACATAGTAAGCATTCAATAAATGCTAGTGCTGTTAATGTGGTTATTACAGGGAAGGTCATCTAATCTTTTTCAGGCCTGTATTTACGCATCTATATATAATACAAAATATTTTAATGAGATAATCTTTAAAATACTTTTTTTTTCTTTTTGATTATTTCTCTTATTCTTAGGCTGAAAATGGGAAATCAATGAACAAAGTGATATAAATTTTAGTGCTGATCTTTTTTTTTTTTCTAATGTCCTGTCTGCCTTTATACTAGCTGGTACTGTCTGTGAACCTCAGTTTTCTTGGCTCTAAAATGCTATGAGATTTATTACATGCTTTTACCTCATTTTATTTCGTTTTATCATTATTTAATCTTTAAAATATTTCTTAGGTGGTCAAAATATTTACTGAGAACCTAAGTCTATTATTTACTGAGAACCTAAGTCTATACCAGGTACTGTGCTAGATACTGAGGACAGAGTGGTAAATGAAAAAGACCCAGACTATGTCCTCATACACTTTGTAATACAGCAGTCAGTCCAATTATTTTACATTTGTGCTTATTATATTTTACTCCAGAATACTAAACTGAAACATTAGATTTTGATGAAAGATAAATTAGATTCTCTTTTGTAGAGTTTTTTCTTGGCTATCTAAAAGGAAATAATGGAAAGGGGGTGAGGGTGAGATATTAATGATGAAGTAAATTGAGCTGGATTCAAAGTGATGATATTCATAACTGCAAAATTCAAAACACGAGCCAATTATATGACTTTTTAATGTTTTTCTAAGCAGAAAAATTACTAATTTATCTAATCAGCAAAAAACTACTTGCTCTGGGGAAGTACTAAATCTCATTAATAATGTTTTACACTCAAAGTTCAAATGACGCTTTGGAAGAAAAATGGTCTTCAAACAGTCTTTTAAAAGTTCTTTAATTTTCTTCAACTTTAGAAAAGTCTGAAAGGTATGGGCAAAGAGCAAAAAGGGTAAAGAACCTCCTATAACTTTTCTCAAATCCTCAGTCAAAAGAATTTTGTTTCTAATAAACAGGGGGGGGGGAAGCAAACTATTATGGAGATATCAAGCTAAATGATTATTTCACAGAACATATACTTTGGAGTCAAAGTTAGGTTTGAACCTCATATTTCCCATTTGTTATCTGGCTGACCTTGAATAATTTACTTAGATTCTCTATGCCTTGGTGTCCTAATCTGTAAAAGGGGACTAATATTATTTACTTTAGAGGACATTTGTTAACACATATAAAGAGCCTAGCCTCCTGTTGGATCAAAATATATTAGTTTGATTTCAGCTGTGAAGTTTTATACTTCGATTCCATTTAATATATGAACCTCAAAAGTTTTCCCAGTTCAAGTAATGACAAGTGAAAAATACCTACCTGGACCTAGAATAAAACCTAATGCTTGACATGCACTAGCGTTTGCCATGGAACTTGTTCTTTCCTGAAGGGAAGTAGCACCAGAAATATATGATCTAATAACTGCCACATTTCCTAAAAAAACACACAATAATTAAAAGTAAAAGAAAATATCCTTCAGTTTATAAAATTCAACTTAATTTGGCTTTATATAGAACAAAAATCACTGCTTCCTCTTTATGATCATACAAAGCATGTACACTGAGCAAATGTATCAATTAATGGAAAATATTGCTTTTAGTCACATGAAAACACAGTTAAAGATCTCAATGAATGAAAAAAAGGCATTACAGAAATGTTAAACTTTTTTTCTTCATTGAATACGGAGAAAGCACTGACTGAATGGCATACTACTGATTGCTACAACTAATTTTAAAACAAAGATGTCACAAACTCTGCATGCTTAGAACCCATAATATAAGAAACAGAAAAAGAAATCCACTATGAATTTGACTGAAAAAAATATATTGAAAAAAAATTTTCTTGAGTTCTTATTATGTTCAAGAGACTCTGTAAGAGGCCACAGAATATTTTAGGAAGTCATAAATTGTCTCTAATTATAAAAAGTTTACTATCTAGTTGGTGATAAAGGATGAAAACAGTGCAAAACAGAATAAAGCAAGTGCCACAGACATGCTAGAGAAAGGAAAAATCTGATAAGTGGTAGTTACCTAAGAAAGCTTTATGGAAGATACGGAACTTGAACTGAATCTTGAAGGATGAAGAATGATGGGAACAGAATAAAGAAACTATAGGTAATGGGAACATCATGAGGAAAGGCAAAATGATAGGAAAGATATTTGTCTATCTGCAATGAGAGATCTATATGTAAGATACGATATTATAAGGGGGGTGACACCAGGTGAGAGAGGGCCATTAATGTCAGGGTGAATGTAAATTTGACACAGCCAAACATACATTACATACATATTACCTGCTCCAAATCCCACCAATCCACGAGCAACCAACATGTAGTATTTATTATGAGAAGCTGGAACGTGGACATATGCATAGAGGCAGTTAGCCGCGACCGAAATGAAGATGGAGACAATAAGCGGTTCTTTTCTTGGTCTATAATTAGACCACAAACCAAATATAGGTGAAGCTACCATTTGGCCAAGACTAAATGAAGCAATAACCCAGCCCAAAAAACTTGCATCAGCTGTCTGATCAATCTGCAGAAAGAAGTACAATGCTTTAAGAATTGTTATCCAAGAAAAATTAAATTTAAAACTTATATACATTTTTCAGACCATGTAACATTTCCTATATAAAGAAATAAAAACAATAATTCTAACATATAAATTTTGTAACACTATTACTTATAGTAAGAGATTCAAACTTCTGACATTACAATTAAATGTGCTACCAATTCACTACACACTAGGAAAAATGCTTGGGAAGCTTCATCTTTTAGAACGATTATGGGAATTTCTGGTCCATAAAAATCTTGTTAAAAAATAATCACATTATATATATAAAACAATAATAGCATAAAAATAATATGCCATTCTTTAAATAGTATAATATAAATACAATTGGGGGCGCCTGGATAGAGCCCTGCGTAGGCCTCCCTGCTCAGCAGGGAGTCTGCTTCTCCCTCTCCCTCTGCCCCCGCCATGCTCTGTCCCTCTCTCTGTCTCTCTCTCTTCTCTCTCTCTCAAATAAATAAATATCTTTTTAAAAACTAGTGTAAAGACAATTGTTTAGACTTATGCTACTCCATAAGCTAAACAGCCATTAGCACCATAAATGTATATTTTAAAAAACTGGGCACAATAGTCAAATGCTTAAAGAAAAGAATAAAAACACAAAAGTTGAAAGACAATTCTCTCATTAAACCTATTACTAATTCTTCCATTCAACACAGACAACTTAGGGTTCTACCACTGAAAGATGGTTTATATATCATGATGAATGTTGAGGAGAGAACCAAATGATTAAATTCAGGAAATGAAATACTTTATTATTTTTTAATAATAATTTATTATGTTATGTTAGTCACCATACAGTATATCCTTAGTTTTTGATGTAGTGTTCCATGATTCATTATTTGCGTATAACACCCAGTGCACCATGCAACATGTGCCCTCCTTAATACCCATCGCAGGCCTATCTCAATCCCCCACCCCCCTCCCCTCTGAAGCCCTCAGTTTGTTTCCCAGAGTCCATTGTTTCTCATGCTTCATTCCCCCTTCTGTTTACCCCCCCTTCATTCTTCCCTTCCTTCTCCTACCGATCTTCCTGCTAGGAAATGAAATACTTTAAAAAAACAGAAAATTTTAGCTCACAAAAGGGACTATGGAATAAATTAACAAATTTTTAAAAAATATATGATAGACCAAACAGTAATTTGGAAAAATCAGAACCATTAAATTTTAGGAAATAAGATTAAACATCCCCAGGTTAAGTGATAAAACAACTTAAGGAAAACCATGGCCTTTTCATTTCTAAAGATATTTTTAAATAGTTTAAAACGGAAGTATTTGGGTACACTTTCTTGTGGGGGATGAGAAATAAGAGTGAATATGTATAATGATACACAATATCAAAGTTCTAGCCTTAAAAATAGCTCTTATTTTAGGCACTCTGGTTTTTATTTTCTACCTACCTTTAGTGCCTTTGATCAATTAAAATATAAAATAACTTCATGTCATAAAAATTTTTTAATTAATTTTCAAAAAAGCAATAAAAACTCAATTTAATGATAAATGTGGTTTGAAAGTAAAAGGATGAGTGTCTTCTCAGGATATCAATTGATTATAGTCAAGTATCCACCTCACGGACAGAAGCCAACTCTCAGGGATGGCTCTAACAATATTAATAATATTTGCTAGAGACCAATGGAAACTTTTATTTTAATTGGTTACTATTCTTTACAGTGAGTGGAAAACTGGAATCTGCTAGAATTCTTTACAACAGGAAATAAAATGGTTTGGGAGATACAGGTTCTACACTATAACAGAAGGTGTCACTTCAGTAATTGAACTGTTATCTGTGCTCATGTGTGTGTCCCTCTCTTACAGTAATAACGGCATCTTATTTCTGGTCCTCTGGCCACCTCTGGTGATCTCTATCACACTGTTTTCAGAATAAAATACAAACTGCTTATTATGAAAAACTAGCTCACAAGTTGGCCATTGTCTCTCCTCTCTAAACTCATCTCTCTGCATGTACCCTTCCCCTAATTCTAACTTCCAGCCACATAGAACTGTTTGAAGTTTCCAAAATGAGTCAAGTTCTTTGCCTCCAGGCCTTTGCACTGGTTTCTCTACTGCCCCCTTCTACCAGCAATGCCTTCCCAACCTCTAACTCCCTGGTCCCCACCTTTTCTTCAGGAAACTAACTTCTGCAGACCTTCAAAACTCAGCTCCAGTGTAACTGATTTTGGAAAGTCTTCCAGAATTTCCTTAGTTTGGATCAGAAACATCCCCCTAACAGCCCATGTCTGCCTCTCTCTTTCTCTCTGAATCTCTCTCTCTCTCACACACACCCATACTTTTTTTCTTAAGGTTTTTTTAAAAAAGATTTTTAAAATTTATTTATAATTTAGAGAGAGCGAGAGAGCAGGGGGAGGGGCAGGGAGAGAGGGAGACAAGGCTACACACAGGAGAGAGAGAATCTCAAGCAGACTCCACACTGAGCACAGAGTCCCACACGGGGCTCGATCCCACAACCCTGAGATCATGACCTGAGCTGAGATCAAGAGCCAGTTGCTTAACCAACTGAGCCAGCCAGGCAACCCACACCCATACTTTCAGATTTTTATGAATGTATAGTATACGGTAATCATCTGTAATTAACTTGGTTTTGTACACTTCAGTGAAAGTTGGATCTATATCTTCTCTAACCAAAACCCTCCCCAAACTCCAAAGTACATGGTATTGAATTTCAAAACATTATTCTCTAAACATGTTAATAATATTGACAAAGTCAAAGTTTTAGAAATCTTCATGCTTTGCTACAGGAATTAAGACATGAATATGGGTGTTCCAAGCCTCTTTATGCATAGATTATTGCTTATTAATTCAATTAATAGTCACTTAGTCCCTCTCTGTTACAAAAATTGTGCTAGTCAATAGGGATAGAAAGATGAGCTAAAACAGAATTTCCAAACCAGGTTTCATCATCAAGGAGTTTCCAAACCAGGCTTTACTTATCTGGTATTTATTTGAGTAGCTGGGGGAGGGGGGGTGGAATCTCATGTTTCAATTTCTTATCAGTCAAATGAGGATAACTTCACAGAGTTGTTATAAGAATTATTTGAGTCAACCATGTGTAGTGCTTAGGGCAATATCAGCATATATATGCACTCAATGAATGTTACCTATATTATATAAAAACTACTATTTCTTAGTACTTTGTTTAACTAATATATCAATTTATTATTATATTTTATTATAATTCATGCATGAGTATTCCTGGACCTGTAAGATAACCTACCCTTCCAATTCAAAATCGAGGTTTAAGAATATAAATCTTCCTGGAAATTTATCCCACTTCTGGGCTACAAAGCCTAAGGAATCACTTGGCTGATGGCTGTCTATCTATCAGTCAGAGCCAGAAAGAAGTATAATTCAGAGGTTCACACCAGTGCCAAATTCCTTTCAGACAAATAATTTACTGTTTTTTGTTTTCTGGGGTTTTAAGATAGTAGGTATCACAGCACTGTGGTTAAGAGTCAGATTTTTTGGGCGCCTGGGTGGCTCAGTTGTTAAATGTCTGCCTTTGGCTCAGGGCTTGATCCCGGCGTTTTCTGGGATCGAGCCCCGCATCAGGCTCCTCCGCTGGGAGCCTGCTTCTTCCTCTCCCATTCCCCCTGCTTGTGTTCCCTCTCTCACTGGCTGTCTCTCTCTGTCAAATAAATAAAATCTTAAAAAAAAAAAGTCAGATTTTGGTTTCAGATAGGTTTGGCTCTGCCATTTTCTAGCTGTGTGACCTTGGGCAAGCTACCAAACTTTCTGAGAGTGAGTTTCTTCACCTGCCAAACAGAAGTGATAATAATCATTTCAAAGGGTTGTTGTGAATATCAAAAGGTGAAAGGTTTACTGCTGTACCTAGTACACAGTGAGTTCTCATCATTGTTAAGAAATAACCTGAGAAAATTAGTTGATAAGTTTTTTAGTGAAATTGTTATATTTGTATTGCCAAAGAACTAGTTACAAGTTCATGTACTCACTAAATTTACCTTTGAAGAGCTTTCAAATATTTGAAGAAAGGAGTGCACCTTTTCAAAATTCAACATATTGTGCTGAGTAGACCTAATTATCATAAATACCTTTCTTTTGATAATTCTGAGGTTAAACAGACTGAATACAAGGACCACAGAAATAAAAAGACTTTTGATACATGGAAATATATTTTTGGCAAAGAAGATATTGCTCTAGAATTATTAAATATTCTGCTTTAATTCCAGTAACTATGCTAGTAAGGAAAGATTTTTTAGCATCATGGGTAATAATTTCATGTAATATAATTTTTTTATTAATTTTCAGTAAATTTCAAAATAGCAATGAAAATGTGGCACCAAATCAGTAAAATATGAAATTTGTATTTCTGTCCTTATATTCCTTTTACAATATCAGATATTTTAAAAGTCAGCATTTTCAAAAAGTTAAAAATTCATAAAAACTAAAAAATCTAAAATGAAATATAAAATGTCAATAAGCTTCTTGTGTCATAGGCATTATTTTTAATCTCTAAGTATTCATTAAATATGTCTAGTATTTTTGTTGAAGCCATCTGACCATCCTAACAGTCTAGTAGGGAAGTTAATTCTCTGTAAACACACTGTTATGACACTCAGTGATAAGTGTTAATGATAAAGAGGTATGGAAACACATAGGAAAACCTTCTAACTCAAACTGGGCTGGGGGACAATCAGAGAAAGCTTTCCGGAGGAGGTGACATTGAAACAAAGCCTTGAAGAATGAATAGAAGATAATAAGGAAGTAAGGTGGAAGGGAAGGACAGAGGAGAGATAAAGGCAGGGAAAGCATGCCAGAAAAAAAAGAAAAAAATGTATAAAGATCCTAGGAAGCTAGGTTCACTCAAGTAGATATGTCTAACAAATTGTTGGCAATAGATCTAACATGGACCAAAGCTTAGGATTTAGGCTACAACATACATACACACATACACACACACACACACACACACACACACACACACACACAGCCCAACCTCTGGGAAAAACCAATATATAAGGAGCAAGGTGATAAAGAAAACTCACAAAAGAATTTAAGAACAAATATTTAAAGAGCAAAGCCAGGAGAAAGAAATGTACAGAAGCTAAGAGAGAGTTTTTAGAAGCAGGGAGAGGACAATGATGTCAAATGCTATTCAAATGTCACCTAAAGGACTTAAAAGTATCTACTTGGTCAGCAATTCATTGAAGACCTTAACGGAGCAGTTTCAGGGTAGCAGAGGAGTTAATCTGATCGTAGCAGTTTAAGGAGTGAATAGGAGGTTGGAGAGTACAGAGGAACTCCATCAAGGACCTTAACTGAAATATTATTATAGATGAATTATGTCTGCAACTTGTATACTGATTTTCAGTAAGTTCATTCCTAGAGATTTAAGATAGAATTGACATATATTTACATTGTTATATGTCAAATATATATACATATTTTAAAAAGATAGAATTGGCAGGACTTGATGATTAACTGTTATCAGGGTACCCACTGAACTTGCATCTTCTTGACCCCCTCCTTCCCATCTAGTAACCAAAGCATCAAAATACATATATTATCTACTCTTTTTACAATGTCACCTGACAAGCCAAATTAATTCTATAGGAAAGCACAAAATTATTCCATAGAAATGTCACTTGTACATTTTGGGAATTCAGACTATGTGTAGTTTAATTTCTTTTTTATCAAGGAGTGGGTATTGATGGGACATGAAAGTGACTAATAAGTAGGTGACCATACATCTACATTTGCCTGGGACTGTCCACGTATAATCCTATTTTCCTGATATAGTACTTCCTTCACTTTAAGAGTGTTCTGGTTTGCACAATAAAGCATTTGATCATCTTACCTGTAAAGCCTCTTTTGAGGAATTATTATCTCAAGTTACTCTGATAAGGATTAAATAAATAAAATACCAAAGAGACTCTTAAGAAAACTCTTAACTATGTAAGAGTTACTATTACTACAGCTACTTCAGGGAATAATAGACTGAAGTGTACAAACCTTTTGGAGATATGGCCATATTGACATTATCACAATAGAAAATCCTGTAAAGAGGCAAAATTTGTTATTTATACTTAAAATGATTCCATCATTATTTATAGATACAATTTTTGAACTATAACATGGACCTTATGTATTTCAAGATTTTATTTATTTATTTGACAGAGAGAGTGCACAGGGGGAGCGGGAGCAGCAGGCTCCCCACTGAGCAGGGAGCCTGATGCAGGGTTCAATCCCAGGACCCTGGGATCATGACCTGAGCCGAAGGCAGATGCTCAAACAACTGAGCCACCAAGGCATCCAATAGTTCATTCTTTTTAGAAAGCCTATTTTAAAAAATAATTTAGTTATTAGTTTCATTTTAGTGTATTTTGAATTGACATATTGATTTTGGTGAAAAGAGGAGTAGAAGAGTAAACTAATATTTGAAATCAAGGTTACAATTTCACAATCAAGAAACTTATAAACAGGTAAAATGTTTAATGTACTAATTAAAATCTAAAGTTAAAATATTTTTATTATTAAAATTAAAATTATTATTTATAATTTTAGATAATTAAGTACTAAAAATTAGAAGTATTTTATTTTAATTCCAGTATAGTTAACATACAGTGTTATATTAGTTCCAGATATACAATATAGTGATTCAACACTTCCATTTACTACCCAGTGCTCATCATGACAAGTGCACTCCTTAATCCCCATCCCCTATTTCACCCATCCCCCTACTTCCTCCTCCCCTCTGATTGGCCATCAGTTTGTTCTCTATAGTTAGTTAAGAGTCTGTTTCTTGGTTTGTCTTTCTCTCTTTTTTTCCCGTTGCTTTTTGTTTTGTTTCTTAAATTCCACATATGAATGAAATCATATGTTATTTCTCTACCTGACTTATTTCACTTAGCATTATATTCTCTAGCTCTACCCATGTAGCATGTAGTAGCAAATGGCAAGATTTCATTCTGTTGATCTGTCTTCCATTGCTTTAATTTGCAGGGGCCAGCTACAGAACCTAAGAAAGTAGAGGAAAAGATTTTCCTCCCCACCACATATACAATGGACTATTATTCAGCCTTAAAAAGATAGGAAATTTTGACTCACATTATAACACGGATGAACCTGAAGAACATTATGCTAAATAAAATAAACTAGTCACAAAAAGAAAAATACTGTATGATTCCACTTATATGAAGTATCTAGAGTAGTCAAATTCATAGAAACAGAAAGAATGGTGGTTGCCAGGACCTGGGAGGAGGGGGAAATGAGGAGTTGTTTAATGGGTATAGAGTTTTAGTTTTGCAAGATGAAAAAGCTCTGGAGATTGGTTACATAATCATGTAGACAATCATAACACTTCTGATCTTAGAAATGGTTAAGATGGGAAATTTGATATTATGTGATTTTTACCAAAATAAAAAAATAATTTTAAAAATTAACTGAAATTAAAATAAGATACTTTATCCGAATTTTAAAAATTATATATAGTTTCTAATACTTACCTATACTGCTGAGAAACATGGTAAGATACAGAATCCTAATAGATATCCATCGGCTTTTATAATGCTCTTCAGTTTCTATAATATCCCATTCTCTAGGATTAAAGAAGAAAAAGGTAGTATAATGTTATCTCATTATGTACAATTTCTGTGGCACGATTTTATTTTCTCTCTTCTGAAGTAATGAAAAAGATATGACAGAGGTATAATTTACTAATATTGGTTTTTGCTGTACTAGATTATCTATGAATAAGCATTATTTCTTTGAATTTCCATAGATTATATTAATGCATCATTACACATAGAAACTTGGGAGACATAAGGTAGCTTAAAAAGGCATAACATTCTGTCAACTAATTATTTTGGTATCATTGACCTGCTACAAATCGAGTACTGGAATTTGTTAAACTGACTAAATAAAGTATATCAAAATAAATCGAACTAGCTACAACAACTAGAACTTCTATGGATGGGATATACAACTGTTACATATTTAAAAAAATAATTACTGTCATCATTATGACATGTTCTCTTTGATAACAGTAAATTGACTTTGCTGCAGGAAGCTATTCTGGCTGGGTACTTTCAGCAAAATTAATGTAGAAGTGACACCAGAAAAGTATGATGTGACATTCCTAGGCCTGGGACCTCTGGAACACTTGTCTTTGCTCCAACATGGGTTACCAGACAACTTCTATTAGTGGACTAAGAGAGTCCAAGGCCCCTCTAGACTGGGTTGATCTTTCATATAAGCCTGTGACCTGGACTAAAGGCAAGTATATTAAGCATATATCCTACTTCAGTCAGGTGATACATGAGGGTGCATATGGATTCATTACATTTTCACACTCACATACAAAAAGAGTTAACAAATTTACCTTAATATGAGCTTTATGTTTTCTAATAATTAAGACAAGCACAACAGACAAAATGCCTTATGTTCCAAAGTTATTTTCTGAAATAGACCTTAGAGCTATCAAATTAGTCTTCAAAAGAGAAACTTTTCAAAAAAGAAACTTTTTTTCTAAAAGTTATGTAATTGGGAGTGGTAGAGCAAAGGAAGAAGAAAGATAACATTAATTAGACCTACTATGTGCCAGGAATATTTTTTGCTGATATAATACATATGAAGTTCTTTTTTTTTTTTAAGATTTTATTTATTTATTTGACAGAGAGAGAGAGATAGCCAGCGAGAGAGGGAACACAAGCAGGGGGAGTGGGAGAGGAAGAAGCAGGCTCCCAGCGGAGCAGAGAGCCCGATGTGGGACTTGATCCCAGGACTCTGGGATCACGCCCTGAGCCGAAGGCAGACACTTAACGACTGAGCCACCCAGGCACCCCTACATATGAAGTTCTTAATACTATATAGGCCATTCCATAAAAATAGACTTTCACCATAATGTAGCATACTTGAAAAATAGCAGAACTCCAGGGGCGCCTGGGTGGCTCAGTTGGTTAAGCGACTAACTCTTGATTTTACCTCAGGTCATGATGTCAGGGTTGTGAGCTTGAGCCCCATATGGGACTCCTCACTGGGCTCTGCAGTGGGCGTGGAGCCTGCTTAAGATTCTCTCTCTCCCTTTCCCTCTGCCCCTCTTGCCCTTTCCCCACTCTAAAAACCAGAACCCCAGATGCCCATACTGATCTTTCTTGACTTACAATGAGGTTACCTCCCAATAAACTCATTGTAATTGGAAATACATTAAGTCAGAAATGCATTTAATATACCTAACTTACCAAATATCATAGCTTAATCCAGCCTACCTTAAACATGCTCAGAACACTGACATTAGCCTACAGTTAGGAAAAAATCATCTAACACAAAGCCTATTTTATAACAAAGTGTTGAATATCTCATGTAATTTATAAAATACGTGACTAAAAGTGAGAAACACAATGGTTGTATGGGTACAGAATGGTTGTAAGTGTATAGGTGGGTTATGCTGTCGGTCAAGTGGCTGACTGGGAACAGCGGCTTGCTGATGCTGTCTAACATTGCAAGAGAGTAGCTACCCTATCGCATACCACTAGGCCAGGAAAAGATCAAAATTCAAAATTTGGAGTATGGTTTCTACTGAAAGCACATCGCTTCTGTACCATTGTATAGTTGTAAAATCGTAAGCTAAGCCATTATAAGTCGGGAACCAGCTATTTGGAAATCAATATACTGGAATCTGGAATACATAATGCAGATAATTACATATCAGCAAAAGGTATCCACTATTCGATCCCAAAGCACTGGATTCTGGTATCACTTTCCAGCATTGGATACTATATTTTTAATGAACCCATTATTATTTCCTGGACATCAGAAATTAAAATGACCATCACTAATAAGAACTATCATTAAAATATGCCTGAAAATTTCAAATAACTATTTTGCTCAGAACTTATCTAAGTTAGGGAACCAAGAGAAATAAATAATTTGATTCTGAAAAAAATATAATAAAATTGTTTGACTTCAACTTGATTTGGAGTTCAGTCAAAAATCTTTCTTCTTTTAATGACAGCTATTAAATATTGAAGGGATGACAGATTTAGAAAATTGCTACTTAATAACTACTCTCCATGTAATAGCAGATGAAAGAAAGGATAATTGATGGATCCTAAAACAACTAGTTGAAAAGTTGTTGAGGACAGGATAGTCACAGGGTCTCAAAGTATCAGCCCACTGTCTACTTACTAATCACAAAATGCAAAATGAGGCTTTATAATTTAGGAACACAGCAGTCACCCTCTTAACCAAGTCGTCAAGCTCGCATCTCCAATAGTGGGATGGCTGGGCATCTGATGCCTCCTAAAGTTAATATATTAGGACATTCTCAACATAACCCATGGAATGTTCTTGCCAGAAATGACTGACCAGGATCTATTAAAAAAGAAACAGACCAAAAATCCCTAATGTGAGATGTTCTACAGAGAACGACCTAAAAGTGTCAAAGGATTCAACGTTGGGAAGAACAGAGAGACAAGATCAGGGGACTGTTATAGGTTGAGAGAGTGTAAAAAAAAAAATACAACAATCAATGCATGACTATTAACTGGATCCTGTTTTTTTTTTTTTTAAAGATTTATTTATTTGAGAGGGAAAGAGACTGAGAGCACATGAGTGGGGGGAGGGACAGAGAGAAAAGGAGAGCATCTCAAGCAGACTCCCCACTGAGCATGGAGCCCGACATGTGGCTGGATTCCACCACCCAAGATCATGACCTGAGCTGATTACCCCGAGATCATGACCTTAGCCAAAACAACTGAGCCACCCAGGCACCCCTTATTATATTTTGTTAATTGTGAAGATTCAACCAACCATGTCACATGGTTAAGACTGAGTACTCTGAAGGTTTCTTTCTTGTATCACAAAGGCACAAGAAGGAATGCTGCACTTCCAAGACAATTTGTCAAACTTGTAACTTAAAAACTGGGAAGAATACATGAAATACTGGAGTGAATTGATCATCAAAATAAGTTAAATAAAATTTAACAGGAATAAGTAAAAAGTGCCAAATTTAGGTTCAATAGATCATTACTTAATACAAGGAGCCTTCCGTAAACAGCAGTACTTTATTTTCAAAAAATGACTCTGATTTACTGAGGGAAAAATAAAATTACATATTTACCAGAGAGAGCATTTGTGAACTACTGAAGAGCAAAAACGAACCCACATCCAAAGAAGATAAGAGAAAAAAGTGTATGCTCATTGACAGAATAGTGTGATGGTGTTATAGTATAAAATTTAGAAGACAAAAATAAATTGAGTATGTTCTGTAAGGATATGCTCTATAAGACCAGAAGTCCTAGTAATATCGGTATTACAGAAATCAGGCCAGAGTTGCAAAGAAAAATTTTAAGCACCTGTTAACATTTTAGGATATTCTAAAAGAGGGATCAGCAAACTATAGTCTTTACTTCAAATCCAACCTAACACTTGTTTCTAGATCACCAGTTTCTACTGGAGAATAGTTTTTACAGATGATTATTTGCGAGCAAACTGTTAGAAAACATCAACTTTTAACTCTAGTTAAGAATGCCACTCCTAAAAAATTTAATTCCTCTCATGGATTTGTATTGCAAAAAATTTTACTCATTTATTATATTTTATATTTCATTATTAAAATTTTTTGTGACAATTTCTTTCTTGTTATCTAAGTATATAATATCTTTGATTTTGCCTCTTGTCTTACAAAGCCTAAAAAATTTACCATCTGGCCTTTACAGAAAAAGTTTGCCAATATCTTCAATATCTTGCTCTCTTAAACACTATAGATGGGGTCAGTGGAGACTACTGAGGACTCACCAGACCAGTAAATTAAAACTAATCTTCTTAGTGAGGAAAAGTTGGTGGTGAACTAGGCTGAAGTTGCTACAATTTACTCAAAGCGAACAGGGCTTGCCAATTAGTTATATATCTGTTCACTTTACTAGGGAATCTATGTTTTAAAAGACAGTATACTTATTGAATTATTCTTAAAATACACCCTTATTTTTAAAGTGCTAAATCTAGAACCTCAATCAAGTATTGTTTATGGACAGAACATCTGAATTTACATGCACCCTAATGAGGCTCAATTGCTCAGACATAACTGAAGCACAAGAGTACATAAGAGTAAGAATAAGAATTCCTTTTTTAAAGTAGATTTATTTGGACATGGTGACAGAATATATAAGACCACATCTAAATATTAACTCAAGGATCCTGAATCTATCTGAAAAATAGCCAAGAACGAGGTAGAAGCAAAAAGAACTTTGAGAAATCCAAATGTCACAAAGTCTATGCACTGAAGCACATGCACTAGATGGTTAGTCCTTAGTCATAGCTTCCCTGTACTAACTGCACATAATTCTATTAAGCTTAGAAATGGTTTTCAAAGCAGCAGCATGCTAGAAATCTCAAAATAAGGTTGGGAAAAGAGGTTGCTGGCAGCAACAAAAACAGGGGTTGTCAATACGTAACAAAAACATGATGAGGAATAATCTGCCAGCAACAGAATAGGTAGGAAAACTAAAAAGCAGACACAAAACTTTAAACGTGTAGCAAGTGTAGAATAAATTAGTAAGAAAGTGAAAGAAAGTAGTGTAAAGGGTGCCTGGGTGGCTCAGTCGGTTAAGCGGCTGGTTTGGGCTCAGGTCATGATCTCTGGGCTCCTGGGATCCAGCCCCAAGTCAGGCTCCCTGCTCAGTGGGGAGTGTGCTTCTACCTCTGCCCCTCACTCTGCCTGTGCTCTCTCTAGCTCTCTCTCTCTCTAATAAATAAATAAATAAATAAATAAAATCTTTTTTTAAAAACTAGTGTAAAATAGAAGCAAATAGTTCAAATGTCTCAATAGGCCCTGAGTGCATCCCTCTATTATGACATATTTTGGCATTGATAATAATTGTATTGATCATTAAGGTAAAATGTAAAGTTGCAATACATATATTCCGTTTAGTAAATCGGGGACCAGAGAAATACACTGCCCAAAGAGTTTCAAACATTAATTTATTAAAATAAAAGTTTGGTGCTTAAGAAAGACAAATGTGCAAAAATTAACATGGTCGATGACAGCTTAATTTCGTATTTATTAATTCACTTGATAAATTATGTTTCAAACAAGATAATTGTTTTCCTAAAGACAAAAATAGATACTTAGTTGCGTAGTAAGAGACAAACTGAACAATTCTGAATTACTGTCCATAAAGTAGGATAAAAATAACCAGAAGTATAAGGGTCGAACTACAGTTCATCATTAAACGTTAAGAAATTAGTCTTTATGTATTTGGCATAGAAAAAAGGTGTGCCATTTTGTACAGGTTTACTTGCTAACGAAGTATCAAAAAGTTATCACGCAATTAAGCCAATACTAAGAGAGGTATCTTCAAGTATCGATTAAAACCATCATTTCGGAACTTTTGCGAAACGTGTAAAGTGATGAGCTCCGCAGAGGAATGCAGAATGCTGTGGCTTAATGACTGCAACACTGTTGGAGCGAAGGTCCAAGAGGCAGTGTGAATTTCTCTAACACCTTCACCAGAACTCGCTGGCTCATCGCGTCGCGCGGCCAAATTTCTTCCCTCGGCAGCAGGAGCACATCACCCGGTCTCGCGCGACCGGCCACAGCCTCCCGCCGCCCTGAAACCCACGTTCGGCCCCGTGAAGCTGACGCCGGGAAAGGTGTCAGTCCCAATAGTGCAGGAAGGTGAGGGGGCCTTCCCCCAACATCCGCTCACCTGCTTCCGGGTGTGAGGTCGCCTAAGAGCGGCTCCTGCTCAGCATCGACCCCCAGGCTCGCCATAATTACACCGCCCACAAGGCAGTGTGAGGCCAACTCTCGCGACACCTCCTGCTCCCTCCCATCCCACTCGGCCAAAGCTGTCAAAACAAGCCAGCAAGTGCGCGTGCGTGCCCGGCAACTACAAGTGGGCGGAGCGTCCGGAGGTCAGACTGGGAGTCACGGGGGAGTCCGTCCGCGCCGGGCGGGAAGAGGTCAGGGGCTGGGCCCTGTGTCCTAGCTCTCCTTCTCAGGTCCGCGTTTCTCTGCCACCCAGGACTGCTTGGGAGGGAGGGTTCAGGGCGTGTCTAAACGGCTACTCCGCCCCGGGCTCGTCCCTCTCCCTAGGCTTGGCTGCCTGGCTCTCTTGCTGTTGCTGTCTTGGAGAGGTTGCTGTTGCTGCGTTTGTGGCTCCGACGGAAGGCAAGTCCTGGGAGCCAGGGGAAGGACAGTGCCAGGAGGCTCGGCCGGCTGGACAACAGGCACCCTAAGAACGGCCAGTAAGTAGCCGGTCCAGGCCGCGCTCCCCGAGCCTCTCGACACATTGCGTACGTGCCAAGAAGCAGGGACTGGGGGCGCAGGGCTTGGCAGGAGACGCAGGGGTCCCGGGCGGTGAACGAGGCGGGGCTTTAGGGCGCGCTTTGGCCGAACCGGGTGAGTTAGGCTGGCGGGCGGTCTTTTATTCCTGTGGAAGGTTGAATTATCTTGGCGCTTTTGTGTTCTCGCTCGGCTAACTATAAAGACTAAGTACCTTCCTTATAGTGCCTTGTTAGGACCTGGACGGGGGTTCTGAAGGTGGGGTGCAGCTCTTTCTAATCTGCTGATCCTCAGATCGGTATCTCATTGCCTCCTCCGCGGACTGGGGGATTCAGTCTTGCAAGATACTACTAGCATATCCTGCTGCTGTAACCTAGGGGCTAGAAAAGGCCCAGCACCAGTTTAGCAGTGACCAGCTCCTTTCATCATAAAGAAGATGACATTTTTAGAAAACACGGATGTTTTGTTTTGTTTCAGTAGATCTTGATGCTGCCTCTTTCTTGGTGCTTACATATTAACATTTTACTTCTACAAGTAGGCTTGTAAGGTAATCGGTAGCAGTAGTCATTATGTATGTCCTGGTTTATTAGTGCTAGTACATTCTCATGTGATTTCATTTGATTACAACTGTCCTATGATATAGGTAAAGCAGATACATTTTTATTTTATAGAGAACTAAGATTCAGAGAAGTTGCCAGCTTACCCAGAGACACTTGGAATGAAAGTGGCAAAGTTGGGGCCCAATTCAATTCTTTCAACCAATATTTTTAAGTAGTTATCTGTGCCAGGCCCTATATTAGTTATCGTGTGTGTAGTATATGCCATCACTTCTAACCTTTGTCTTGTTTGTGACCTTCTTGTGTTTATCCTATCAGGCATATTCTACTCGTGAGCAGCTAAATTTGAAATGTGTTTTCTATTAGTTCAGAACTATTTTCTGAATCCAGACCTGATATTTTGTGCTTGGATTCAGTCTTGCAAATTCGCTTTTAACAGCTCAAAAAACTTATCAGATTCCTATGACTGGTTCCAAGAAGGTATATAGGTTAAAAAAAATTAAATTTTTTTGCCATAACATTGTTTTAATGTATCATTGACTTCTTTTTTAATTCCTGAAGTCTAGCACAGTGTGTGTGTGTGTGTGTGTGTGTGTGTGTGTATTTCACAAAAAGACTTTTAACCAGTATTGCACCAAGCAGAATGATTGCTAGATGAATATATGTTGAGTGAGTGCTTATTGACTTGCCTCATTTAACCCCTACAACAATCTTCTGAGTTGGGATTGTCTCAAGCATACAAGGAAAGTGAAAGCATAGAAAATAGTTATTTTTACTAGGGTCACACGGCAAATAAGTAACAGAGCAAGAATCCAAGAAACAGGGGCGCCTGGGTGGCTCAGTTGGTTAAGCGACTGCCTTTGGCTCAGGTCATGATCCTGGAGTCTCAGGATCAAGTCCCACATCTGCCTCCCTGCTCAGTGGGGAGTCTGCTTCTCCCTCTGACCTCCCCCTTCTCATGTTCTCTCTCTCTCTCAAATAAAAAAATAAAATTAAAAACAACAAAAAAAAAGAATCCAGGAAACACAGGACTCCTGACTGTAAAGCCTGTGCTTTTTTACCAGCAGGCTTCCTATGAAAAGAATTTTAAGAACCTTTTCCTGTATCTCTTAAAATATATCAAAACAGGTGATTAATTTTTATATAAATTGAATAATTTGCTACTGTGTATATAGTAGGCCAGATATTATTCCCCTTTTATAGATTAAGGTGGCACTCAAGGTCACATAGCTAGTGAAGGAACCCAGGTCTTCTGACACTGCTATTTTCCATTGCTACCTCCAAGTGATGACTTTAGACCACAAAAGTACATGGAATGAGTGTGTGTAAAACTGGTGAAATCTAAATAAGCTCTATGTATTGTACCATAGAAAAAAAAAAAAAAAGCAAAGAAAAATAATTTCTTAGGAGCAGTGCACCCAAAGTAAACATTTAAGAAATCTTTTAAAAATCTTAATTACTTTCTTTAAAGCCCATGGAAAAGAAGAGCTAAGTTTGAAAAGAGATTAGATTTGCTGAATGTTTCACATAAGGATATGAGACAACCCACCTGTTGAATTTCCTTAGATGACTGCTTAGAATAGCCATCCACCCCTCAAAACAAATGAACAAATAAACTTCCTATTTATGTATCAACTTTGTAAGGATAAAAATCCAGAAAAAATTAGGATTGCATTGTTTAAATGCTTAAGTATTAGAGTGATAGGAGATAAAAGTACTATATGGCATACAGACACTGAGTGCCACTTCAGCAATAGAGCTCATTTCTAGGAAAGACTTTTCATTCCTTGGCACTTCTACTTTTGTAGAAGTTTGTTTTTGTAGAAGTACTTTGGTTTTTCCTTTGGCATTGGCTATCTAAAAATGTAGATGACAGTTGTATTAGTTTGGCTTGATACATACTTCAAAAATGCGTCCTGTCTCTGCAGAAGCTCACTGGTGTCAATCCAGCCTGATGTAGGGCCTATAAGTATCTGATGTGGCTCTAGATGGTGCCTCTTTTTGTCGAACTGGCGTTATCTTTACACTGGGTTTGGATTATCTGTTCATGGTGGCACTGGGTAGCAGTTAGCCCCACCTAGACTTATGTGTTTAGAATGTCCCAGAAAACCTGGATATTAATATTGTTCTTGGGACTGAAGTGGGATTTAAGAAGTTTTTTGTAATCCTAAACTCCATAGCCAAACTTACAGCAGGTTATGTGTGTGTTTGATTTGCTTTCTATAACTTATTGGACAGTGGTTTACTGCAGGTAATATAGCAAGGAATATGCTGGCTCTAGATTTGGAGTGCTGATTGTTATGGCCTATATTATATGGAATTAAAGTAATTTGGAAAGCTTTTCTGGTATAGGGTTGAAAATTAGAAATGACTAAACAACTTAGAAATATAATAAACATAGTACTTTACAAACTATTTGAAGAGTTCATTGTTCTCAGGTCCTTTCCTGCTTCTCTTGAACTTTTTACTTTTGTATATTTGCCTTTGTTTACCATCTTAGAAGAATTTTGGGTAGAAAAATGGGATGTCTCATGAACAGTTTTCTTCTTACTGTAAAATACGAGTGTAGGAATTTTGGGGTTTTTTTAATGCTAATATGGAATCTGCTGTTGATGCTCTGTATGTTACAATGGCCTTTTCCAGCCATTATGGAGAAAATAAACGGCCGATGATGATGATGTGTTATACAGCAAAGTTGATGGGATGACACTGCCATGGTTACATTAAGTTATATTAGACTCTTCCTTGCTAGCACACTCAGTCTCACTCTCCTGTTGACCTTGAAGAGGTAAGCTGCCCTTTTATGAACTTCCTATGAAGAGAGCCACGTAGTAGGAAATCATGGATAGCCCCTAACAGCTGAGGTTGGCCTCTGGCTGACAAATAGCAAAATATTGAAACTCTCAGCCCTATAGCTGTGAAAAAATGAATTCTGCTAACAAGCTGAGTGGGCTTGTAAGCAAGTTTTTCTCCAGTCAAGCTTCCAGATAAGAACACAGCCCAGCTGACACTTTGATTGAAGCTAGATGAGACCCTAAAGCAGAAAACCCAGGTAGGCTGGGTTCTTGGAAACTAATCCTCAAGAAAGGCGAAGTGAGAAGATGGGGGAAGCCAATTTAAAGAGATCTGTTCTTCAAATTCTTCTATTTAAAGGCATTAGTAAGGTTTTCAAATATTTAAATTATGCTGTAGCATTTTTTTGAAGAGGATAATACATGCTTTGAGTTCTGTTCTTAGATCAGGAGGATAATGAACTACTTATGCTTACTGAGAAAGTTATGAAGAGAGAAAGTATCAACTTCTGAAAAACTTTGTAGAGAGACTATCAACTCCAGTTTCTAAATTTTTCCTTTTTTGTGTGTGTGGTAAAATATACAGCATATAAAATTTACCATCTTAACCATTTTTAAGTGTACAGTTTAGTGGTATTAAGTTCAGTGATACTGTTGTGCAAACATTACCACCATTCATCTATAGAACTCTTCATCTTGCAAAACCAAAAATCTCTGCACGTTAGACAATACCCACCCCCCTTTTCCTGTCCCCTCAGCCCCTGGTAACCACCATTCTGCTTCTGTTTATAAATGTGGCTGCTCTAGGTACCTCATATAAGTAGAATCATACAGGATTTGTCTTTTTGTGACTGGCTTGTTTCACTTAGCATAATGTCCTCAAGGTTCTTCCACATTGTAGAATATGTTAGAATTTCATTCCTTTTTAAGGCTGAATAATATTCCATTGTATGTATACACCACATTTTGCTTATCCATTCATCCATTGACAGACACCTGGGTTTTCTCTACCTTTTAGCTACCAAATTATAAATTTTAAGAAGGCAGACAAAACATAGCTAATTAGTTGGAGAGGATGTGGAGAAAGGGGATCCTTCCTACATTGTTTGTGGGAATGCAAGTTGGTACGGCCACTCTGGAAAACAGTGTGGAGGTTCCTTAAAAAGTTAAAAATTGAGCTACCCTATGACCCAGCCATTGCACTACTGGGTGTTTACCCCAAAGATACAGACGTAGTGAAGAGAAGGGCCATATGCACCCCAATGTTCATAGCAGCATTGTCCACAATAGCTAAATCGTGGAAGGAGCCGAGATGCCCTTCAACAGATGACTGGATTAAGAAGTTGTGGTCCATATATACGATGGAGTATTACTCAGCTATCAGAAAGAACGAGTTCTCAACATTTGGTGCAACATGGACGGCACTGGAGGAGATAATGCTAAGTGAAATAAGTCAAGCAGAGAAAGACAACTATCATATGATTTCTCTCATCTATGGAACATAAGAACTAGGATGATCGGTAGGAGAAGTAAGGGATAAAGAGAGGGGGGTTATCAGAAGGGAGAATGAAACATGAGAGACTATGGGCTATGAGAAACAAACTGAGGGCCTCCGAGGGGAGGGGGGTGGGGGAATGGGATAGACCGGTGATGGGTAGTAGGGAGGGCACGTATTGCATGGTGCACTGGGTGTTATACGCAACTAATGAATCATCGAACTTTACATCGGAAACCGGGGATGTACTGTATGGTGACTAACATAATATAATAAAAAATCATTAAAAAAAAACCATAGCTAATTAAATAACTAGTGTTTTATTTATTTATTTTTTTTTTTTTTTAAAGATTTTATTTATTTAACAGAGACAGCCGGCAAGAGAGGGAACACAAGCAGGGGGAGTGGGAGAGGAAGAAGCAGGCTCCCAGCGGAGAAGCCTGATGTGGGGCTCAATCCCAGGACTCTGGGATCACACCCTGAGCCAAAGGCAGGTGCTTAATGACTGAGCCACCCAGGTACCCCAGTAGTGTTTGTTTTAGATAGAATACTGATTTTAGGTCTACCATGTGACATGTTTAATTCTTTTAAAATCAGTATTTACATTTTATTTGTACCATTTGATAGGATTGGATAATTTATAATTTTAATGTAGTGTTTTATATTTGTAATTTTGCATATGTGACATTGACCATATGTATGATTTATTTGATTTTCTAGCCCAGGGGTCCGTGAACTATGGCCTATGTGCCAACCTGCCTGCTTTTGTATGGCCCACAAACTAAGAATAGTTTTTACAGATGAACATTAGTACTTAATTTGGTGATAAGGGCACTAACTTTGAACCCCCATTATACGAAATCCCAAGGAAAAAAATTTACTCTTCTCATTTCTAAACCTATATTACAAAAGATTCCTTATTATTATAATTATATTTTGAATTTACTCAGTAAAAATTATGGGAATATTAGTTTTCTTTTTTTTGTGATTTTACATACCTCCATAATACCTTTGATTTCACCTCTTGGCTTGCAAAGCCTATAATATTTACTATATGACATTTTATAGAAAAGTTTGCAGGATCTCTCCTCTATTCTATTTATAATATTGTTCTTTTGTATACTATTTTTAAACCTGTTACAACAGACACTAAGATTTCATGTTTATGTCATTTATTATTTTTCCATGTAGAATTCTACAAGGTATCATTTTGTAATTAGATATATTTAGTACAAATTATTTTTAAAAATTCTCTTTAGGTTTTTTTTTTCATTTTCAGATAATTATTCTCTCCAAACTAGGTATATTATTAAGATATCTTAGAAAAATATTAATCAAATATAATCAGAAATCTATTTTAAAGCAGGCTTATAAAAATCCTTAGGATAGTAGATTAAGAAGTATAGTCTGAAAGTTGGTAACATGCATGGAACTTTTTCACTTTATGACTTGTGATCTTGGGTTTCTGATTGGCTTAGCTTGTAAGAAAGAAATTGGGGGGGATAGCATGGGATGGTGGAGAGATGCATATTCCACAACAGAGGAATAAATCTCCCCTAAGTATTTGATACACTCATTCCTGGAATGCATTTCTAATACAAAAATTGTGGGATTGAAGGAAAAAATCTAGAATAAACTATTTTCTTTTGAAATAGTAATATTCATCTATAGAGAAAGTATAAGAAAAAGGAATCCTATTCATAGTAGTTATCACAAATACCAAGTAATTTGTTAGTCATGTAACATGCTTCATAAAAATACTTAAAGGATAGAATAAAATGTTAATGAGGAAATAAAATTCTGGATGGAAAGACTAAAAAATAATAACAGTGTTATTAAGTTAATATATGGATTGAACATACTATTGGTTACATTACAAAAAAGATATTTTATAAGTTATGACAAGCATAAATGGGATGTATATGGAAAACTCATTGTAGACATTTAAACACCAAAACAGCGCTTGTAAGAGCTGCTTGAAAGGGGTTTTAAAAATGGGATATAGGTTTTAGAACTAGATCTAAGTTCATAGAAGATTTCTAGATTTTTTAAAAAGATTATTTATTTATTAGGGAGAGAGAGAGAGCACCCATGAGCAGAGGGTAGGGGCAGAGGGAGAGGGAAAAGCAAACTCCCCGCTGAGCAGGGTGCCCCATGTGGGGCTCCATCCCAGGATCCAGAGATCATGACCTGAGCCAAAGGCAGACATTTAACTGACTGAGCCACCCAGGTGCCCCGAAGATTTCTAGATTTAAAAAATAGGAATTAGTTGGGGCGTCTGGATGGCTCAGTCAGTTAAGCATCCCACTCTTGATTTCCACTCAGGTCATGACCCTCAGGGTCCTGAAATCAAGCCCTGCTTGGGGCTCTGCACTCAGCCGGGAGTCTGCTTGAGAGTCTCTCTCTACTTCTCCCTCTGCCCACTCCTCTCCCACAGGCCGCACACTTGATTACCTAAGATTACCTTTCAAAGATTACCGAAGAAATGAAAATTCCATAGGTCCCTGTACTCCCTCATTCTGCCCTCAAACTGTGGCCTCCCACCAGCCTTGTGGCAGACAGTCTTTGCTTTGCTGTCCTGCTGGCCACTTCCTTGTGGTGTATTCAGTAAACTTTCATCTCCATTATTCTGCCTTGGGTGAATTCTTTCACCACCTGCGCTGCCAGCCTTTACCTGATTGTATCACCCCACATTTGGTGGCCCCCCATTTGACTGGGAGACCCCACAATAATGATAATCAATAATATTGTCGCTATTAGTTGTACATATAGCACTTAAATTTGCAAAGTACTGTTTAGGTGCTTCATGAGTAGTAACTCATTTACTTCTCATACCAATCCTAAGGGGTAAGTACTGTTACTATCCCCATTTTACAGATGACTCACAGAAAGGATAAGTGACTTGCTCAAAGTCACATGTTAGAGGATTCAACCCAGGGAAGAGTGCATTCTCTTAGCCATTATGACATATTGAACCTTAAATATATCTCTTTCAAATTTATATTCATTCAAATGTAAAACAATTAAATGTGAATAATTTTTTAAAAATGAAAAATCAAAACCAAAAATGTAATAGAACTAAATCCAAAAGGTACCATAGTAGTAAATGTAAATAGGCTAAACTCATCCATTAATAGAAAAAAATGAGGCAATCCTATAAATCAGCAGGGTGCAGAAAGCATTGGAAAAAGACAAATAATGAAGTTGGTCTCTTTAGTGTTTAAAAACAGATACGCCAGAAACTCCTAAAATATGTATGCATGTATAAACAGATAGAGTCACAGGTATACAGCATTAAATACAGTGTTTACCTTTCAGGAGGAGAGGAAACTTAGCAGAAGTAAAGAAGAGAGACTTCTCAGCTTTACTCTGTATATATATATATATATTTTTTTTTTTTTGAAAGATTATTTGAGAGAGAGAGTGCAAGGGGGGGGGAGAGAAAGAGAATCTCAAGCAGACTCTTTGTTGAGCAGGGAGCCAGTTGTGGGGCTCAGTCCGACGACCCCAAGATCAGGACCTGAGCTGAAAACAAGAGTTTCAACAACTGAGCCACCCAGGCGCTCCTACGCTGTATATTTTTACGTTGTTTAAATCCTGCCAAAAACGTGTACTGTAACTAGCAAGTTTTTTTAAAGTTTGTATGGGTAAGTAAATAATGTCAACAAAAAAAGATTCCAAACTGTTAGCACTAAATATCTCTGAAAAGTAGAATTGGAGGTAATGGAAACAAAATTATTCTTCCCTCTTTTACTATACCTACTTCTGTATTGTCTGAATTTAAAAATGTTACAGTGAGCATCTTTGAATTAGCAAATAAAGAAGAGATTTATGTGATCATTTTCTCTTGCATTTCCTCTTACATAAATTATTTGTTCCTGTGCTTTGCTTTTACCTACCAACTAGATAGTATTTACAAATTTCATTGAAACATTGTCCATGAGTAGATTTCAGGAAGTATATGATTTTTAACAAGATTTGCCGTTTAAAGTCTTGGCCACATCTTATTGTTATGTAGGTCTTGCCTTAAATGTTACCTCTTTGGTTAAGTGGGACTTTTTTAGACTATCAAAGGGAACTTCTGGTATTTATCACACTCTCTTGTTACATTATCATTTTAGTGTTGTCATCATCTATCCTTTGCTTATTTTTTTATTTTTGTTTTTATTATTTTTTAAGATTTTATTTATTTATTTTGCAGAGAGAGAGAGCACAAGTAGGCAGAGTAGCAGGCAGAAGGGAGAGGGAGATTGAGCAGAGAGCCCGATGCAAGGCTCTATCCCAGATCATGACCTGAGCCAAAGGCAGACGCTTAACCGACACCTGAGCCGCCCAGGTGTCCCTGCTCATTTTTTAAAATAATTTGTTTTCCTCTACTAAAATATAAAATCTGTGAGAGGAAGAATGAGCCTTGATCATCTTATAACACAGGGCCTAAAATAATTCTTGGCATATAGTAATAAGCATTTAATGTATACTTCTTTCTTAAATGAATAAAAGTAATATTCTTAAAAGTTCAGAAACTTAAATTTGTGTTAGGCCATCCTAGAAGGTTTGGCTTTGGGGAACTAATTGATGATAATTAATTGGAGTCTAGTAATCAGAATGCCAGTTTATTTATTTATGATGGTAGATGTAAGTAGTATAAACAAAGCTGGATATGCATTGTGGGTTCTTTTTGTTAGCATGATTATGCCAAAACCAAATTTTTATCAAGAATAAAAATTGAATAACACATGGGAATTGGGAAAAAGAGAGTTGGGTGGTATTAAAAAATACTAAATACTGTAGATTATATTGTTTAACAAGTATCTTATCTAGTAAATGTTTGTTCTTGGTCTTGAGAGTTGTGGGAGGCAATATGAAGGATTTGGTTTTGCTAGTCCAGTCATAAAAACAATAAAGTGCCAGCCCAGTTGGATGGTGGGTTAGATTGTATACCTATGTAAACAAAGAGGAACATTAAGTTAAATTTGTATTTTGTTACAGATCAAAGAGCAGAAGTATAAAATATAAGTGGTAGTTCCATGAAAACATTCAAAATAATAGATAAGTACTTTACTAAAGTACTCACTGATGGAAATGCACATGTCCATTTTCCATTTTTCTAAGTAGAATAAACCCTGAAACTGAATCAGGTTTTGCCCACAAGTCAAAACTACACCATTCAATTTGAAAAGACAGAGGCAGATAGTTAAAAAAAAAAAAAAAAATCAGGGGTGCCTGGGTGGCACAGCGGTTAAGCGTCTGCCTTTGGCTCAGGGCGTGATCCCGGCGTTCTTGGATCGAGCCCCACATCAGGCTCCTCCGCTGTGAGCCTGCTTCTTCCTCTCCCGCCCCCCCGCTTGTGTTCCCTCTTTCGCTGGCTGTCTCTAAATAAATAAAATCTTTAAAAAAAAAATTGAACAACAAAAAATTTTAGAAATATTTGGAAAAAATAGAAAAGTGGTACAACGTAGTAGCATTTTTTAATTATTACTTTTCATGCACTATAGTTAGTAGACAGGCAGTGTAGAAGAGTAGTTAAATCTCACTGTGTGCCTGGGATTCAGTTTTAGCTCTGCCTACCACTAGCTCTGTGACCTTAGATAAATCACCTATTTTCTCTGTGGCTTAGTTTCCTCATCTTGGGGTAATAGATCCTTTTTCATAAAGTTGCTGGGAGGTTTAAACAAGAATGTGTGTGTGTGTGTGTGTGTGTGTGTGTGTGTGTGTGTTTGTAGTTTTACAAAATGGTGCCTGGCAGATAATACAGTACTACGTAAGGAATAGCCACTACAATTGTTATCCAATAAATATTGAATGTTACTGTTAGTCACTGTGCTGAGGATGGGATATCCTGCCCTAAAGGAATACAGAGTTTATCTTCTCTACTTTCATCCCAGTTCTTTTTTTCTGTATCTTATATCCAAGAGAATAAATTCAAGGTACATAGTTTAATCTCAGTCTAATTTTTTCCCCAGTTTTATTGATGTATAGTAAATATATAACATTGTATTTGCTTAAAGCTTATAGCATAATGATTTGATATATGTATATATTGTGAAATGATTAGCACTATAAGTTTAACATCCATCACCTAACATAGTTACAGATTTTTTTCTTGTGATAAGTACTTTTAAGATCTATAAGATAAATAGTTCTGGAGATATAATGTACAGCATGGTAACTATAGTTAAAAATATATGTTATATATTTGAAAATTGCAAAGAGAGTAGATCAATCTTTAATTTTTACCTGATATTTAAAGAGATGGTTAGGAAATTGACCTAAACGTATTTTAAAGTCATTTTAAATCTTGTATCATAGATGTTTGTTTGCTACTAATGGGTGTGAGCAAGTTGGATATTCTATATCGGAGACTTCTCCTCACAAAACTTTTTATCAGAGGATGGGGGAGGCCAGAAGATCTCAAAAGGTAAGCATTTTTTTTTTCACCGAACTTGCTTATTCTCAATTTGTTGTAGTAAACATTAAAATTTTTTTTTCAGTGATAAAATCCTTTACTATAAAGTGACAGGCAAGTTAAGCATTAAAGTGTATGAAATGTAGTTATTTCCTTTAGTCTTTGTCTTTTTCATTGTTTCTCTTAAGTTTTAAACCATATAATCATAAATTAAACTATTTTAAAAGTCATTTTAAATTAAAAATAAAGAGCTCTTAAATACAAACTAGATTTTTAACTTTAATTATTTTTAGTTGCTTAGAGTTTCCAGGGACTGAGCTTCCCTGGGTAAGTTGAATTTGTAGTGACTGTAAAGCTGAGCGACACTGTAGCTCATGGAAATATCTGGACTTAAGAAAATGAATTTTCAGGATTTATGCCTTTAATTTTGGGTCTTTTGTGTGTTAATTGCTTCCTGAACAATGATATTTCTCACATATTTTATGGGACAAAATGTCCAGCTTGAATAAAAAACAATAGCCTCATCTTTTTCACTAATGATTCAAATTAAATTTTGACATAGCTTATGGACTTGCAAATTTTTCAGCATTGTACACTCTCAGTACAAACGGTATACTGAATTTTTTCCTTTTTCTCCCCTTATCATAAAAGACTCTTCGAATTCAGAAAAATGATTGGAAATCGAGAAAGATGTCAGAATCTGGTTTCAAGTGATTATCCGGTACACATCGATAAGGTATTTAAATGAAAGAAATAAAGTTACAGAAATTCTGGTTTAACTTAAATACGTGTCAAGAGTAGGTTGGGAGCGCCTAGGTGGCTTGGTTGGTTGTGTCTGCCTTCGGCTCAGGGCATGATCTTAGGGTCCTGGGATCGAGTCCCATATAGGGGTCCCGGCTCAGCAGGGAGTCTGCTTCTCCCTCTCCCTCTGTTGCTCCCCCCGCCCCTTGTGCTCTCTGGCTCTATGTATCTCTCTGTCAAATAAATAAAAATCTTTAAAACAAAAAAAAAGAAGTAGGTTGAATGCTGGACTATAATAACAGTAAACACTAAAACATGAGTACAGTATAGATCTTTCATTTAATATTATTAAATACTATATGTGTCCTAACAGGGTGCTTATAATAACTATCATTCATGTATATTTGAGAGCATATATTTAGTACTTGCTGAAATATAAGAAAATATTTAAGTCTTGATCTTTTTGAGCCTCATTTTGTATCTTTAGGATCAGGAGGGTTAAAATAAATTATTCAACATTTCAGAAGAATTACAAGTAATACAGGGAGGTATTCTATTTGGAGAATCAGCACATGAGAATTTGTTAACAAAACAGCTTCTATTTTTTTTTTTAATTTATTCATTTATTTGAGAGAGAGAGCATGCGGACGCAGCTTCTAAATAGCATCTAAATAACATCAGGGAAATGTTACGAGATGTAGTTAATTGATGAGAGAATGTTAGAAAGAAAATGCTGTAACATTAGAGATGAGAAAATGCATTTGAAATAGTTTTGTTTTTTAGCAACCGTATGTTTTTCTGTAAAGCAGTTCTAGGTTTATATAATTGGATAATTGGGGTATTGTTGGGAAGGGGGTGCAAATGCATGGGCTTCACATCCCTCATTGCCTTCAACCAAAGTAACTCTACTTTCATCTCTTGTATATATTGGATATCTTTAGAGGATTTCATTTTTCAAAAACAGTTCCCCTGCTAAAAACAAAATTTTATAGATTGGAAATCCCTTGTCTATACCATTTAGCTGTTCTCTCTGTAGCTTCTGGATTTAGAACATTTCTCCCTCAAATTTTGCTAAATATTTCTATTATCACTGTTTTTTTCTATTAAAAATCATAGACTTAAACAAATTAAAAGCATACCAGGTAAAAAAATCAAAACTCTCTAAGTTTCTTCCACTCTTCACCACTTAATTACATTTTTCTCCCAAGGAAGAGTTACTGCTAAGATTTTGGAATGCATTCTTACAAAGTTTCTTCCTCTCCCTCTATTCTCCTCATCACTGTCTCTCTTGGTTTTTGAAAACTGAGATACAATTCACCTGCCATGGAATTCACCCTTTTAAAGTGTGCAATTCAGTGTTGTTGTTGTTGTTGTTGTTGTTTATTCAATTATGAGGCCCTGTATTAATCACAAAGCCTAGCCAGATTTGTCCCCAGCTCTCCACAATTCCCCTTCTCTGTCTCTCCTACTAAATCTTTTTTTTTCTTTTTCCTAAGATCTTTCTTTCTTTCTTTCTTTCTTTCTTTCTTTCTTTCTTTCTTTCTTTCTTTTTTAATGATTTTTTATTATATTATGTTAGTCACCATACAGTACATCCCCAGTTTCCGATGTAAGGCTCGATGATTCATTAGGTGCGTATAACACCCAGTGCACCATGCAATACGTGCCCTCCTTACTATCCATCACGGGTCTATCCCATTCCCCCACCCCCCTCCCCTCTGAGGCCCTCAGTTTGTTTCTCATAGTCCATAGTCTCTCATGTTTCATTCCCCCTTCTGATTACCCCCCCTTTCTTTATCCCTTTCTTCCCCTACCGATCATCCTAGTTCTTATGTTCCATAGATGAGAGAAATCATATGATAGTTGTCTTTCTCTGCTTGACTTATTTCACTTAGCATTATCTCCTCCAGTGCCATCCATGTTGTAGCAAATGTTGAGAACTCGTTCTTTCTGATAGCTGAGTAATATTCCATTGTATATATGGACCACAACTTCTTAATCCAGTCATCTGTTGAAGGGCATCTTGGCTCCTTCCACGATTTAGCTATTGTGGACATTGCTGCTATGAACATTGGGGTGCATATGGCCCTTCTCTTCACTACGTCTGTATCTTTGGGGTAAACACCCAGTAGTGCAATGGCTGGATCATAGGGTAGCTCAATTTTTAACTTTTTAAGGAACCTCCACACTGTTTTCCAGAGTGGCTGTACCAACTTGCATTCCCACCAACAATGTAGGAGGGATCCCCTTTCTCCACATCCTCTCCAACAATTGTTTCTTGC